>NC_071260.1:34070672-34155672 GCF_023375685.1 Ictalurus furcatus | reverse complement strand
ACAATTAAACAATGCTGACAGCAGGTGGCGACAGTGTGCCATAGCATGCTGGAATAACGTAAATAAAGAGCTGCGTATTGAGCAAGAAAAGAACAGACAGTTTTAACCATGACTTTTTTTTTTAAATGACATCCAATCAGCTGCTTCTGTTCAGTTCCAGTTAGTTTGTAGACTCCGCCCCGAGCCTGTCGTATTCAGGTGGAATAATAAAACAAAGCGAAATTTAACGGTTTTAATCTCAAATAAGAAATTACAGAGCGTAAAGTAACGACCTGGTGATCAGCCGTGATAGACAGAATGGGCGTGGCCATGGTCCTGGATAACGCGCGTGAGTAAAACCCAGGTGAATATTAGCACACTGTTCTGATTAAATCTGGACGTTCCTCAGCGCGGCTGAAAAGCAGAACATATAGAGATGGGTAGATGTTTGAGATGTTTTCAGAAGGTGGGAAGATTGTGTGTGCATTTAAACGTAGCTGATTACCTGTCGAGCTGAAAAATTAAACCCAGCAGCTTCATCGTGAGCTTTGAAATGTTCGGAACGTTAGAGTTTACAGAGTTTTATTGTTTTATTGTTTACACTCCGTCACTCTGACCGTCCAATCAGCTCGTTTCAGCCCAAACACCTAAACAGGAAAAGGAATTCACCTGAGTGAAGCAGTTCTGCCCAGAGGATCACACAGAACCAACATTTCAGTGGTGTCTTGTCCTGAAGTGGTGAATTTTTATTAAAATCTTTTTTGCTGTTTTTCAAAAAAATAATGTAGGCTGAAACGTACATTTTGAAGTAAAGGAGGTTTATAAATTCTAGTGCGAGCACAAAGCGGTTAAAATGATCAGCGAGTGAGATTTGTGGTGTCTCGAACTTCCTTCGTAAAGATGGTTCACGTTTCACTGTTGAAGGATTACCGCGAGATCTCGAGACGGTTAATACAGAACAAAACCCAAACTTCCTTTCCTTTTATTCCTTCCCCTCCTTTCATCTCATCCAGTCACTAAAAGGAATAATAAAGCCAGTGTTCTATTACTGAACCTTTGATCATTTCTACAGTGAGGGTAAATTAGGAGCTAGTGAAACGGCTGGACGTAGAAGGAGGTGATGAAAATAAAGAGCGATAGTACATGACCGAAAAGAACAGGAGTAAATAATGAACATCATTTGATTCGCTGTTTATTGTTTATTTATGTTATTCACTCGCTCTTTAATCCGCTTCTGCGTTCATTTACATAATCGACTCGTTAATGACGAATTGTTAGAAAAATCCCTCAGAACCGTCAGGAATAAAAACTACCCCTAGACGTGATGCCTGCACGCCTGCGATCATACGACCAGCCTGAAGTGACAGACGTTTTTTCATTCTTTGGGGGTAAAATCTTGATCCTACATGTAGATTAGATTCATGATTAGATGTTAATTTCTATGGAAGTTATCTTGGATGAAAAATTTGGCAGAAGTAAAAAAAATCTGTAATAATCTGGGCTTTTTACCTTCTCGCCCTGAATTCTCAAACACCACCGTGTCACGGCTGAAAGAGCGAATCCGAGCAAAACATCGTAACTGAGAAATAAGGCCTGTAAAGGGAACAGATTTCCGCGAGTCCTCATTTTTGTTGGTGTTTCACATTTTGCTGAATGATTATCTTCTAAACAAACTCAAAGGAACGTGGATTAGCATTAAATAATGTCTCCTAGCTTCATTACCTCAGAATAACAGTTTATGGCACAAAGTGACGGTTAAAGCACAGCAAGCTCGCTCTCTCTCTCTCACACACACAAGCACACACACACACACACCATACGCATACATACACACACACACACACACACACACAGAGCACAAAGAGGCGTTGGGTTTGATCTGAAATCCCGTACTAATGTGAAGTGAAAGTGCTCACCTCCGAATCTCCACCCTACATCCCTACATCCGCTACCGGGAGGGTGTGTGTTCTCTGCCCTCTTCCTCATACAGGATCTCATACATGCCCGTGATTGGCCGGTGTTGCTGTGATTGACAGGACAGAAAGCATGCCCCTCCCACACAGACAGCACGGCCAGTTTTGCTCCCTGTCTCCCGCAGACTGTCGATGTGATTGTCAGGATGTGAACTCACGCCACTGGAGAGATGATAATATTTAGTAATGAAAACACCTTACACCAGGGGTCTGAAACGGACAGACTGTGATAACACACCTGATCCGACCCCGCTCAGTGCAACTCAAATTACATTCAAATCGTCTTGTGAAGAAAAGAAATTCTTGGTTTGTCCACTAGAGGGTGAGTGACTCCGCCTCTGATGAAATGCGTTAATGATGTGATCCTAAAAAGTTTATGATCTTTTAGGGGGTCCACAGGAACGGGGGATGAATACTTATCGGTCATTAACCTGTTTTTTTTTTTTGCTCCGGCCCACTTATAGCCTAAAGTGGCCCGTTACCTAAAATGAGTTGCACGCCCCCGCTTTACAAATTTAATTAAATATACCTCTTGTGTACCTCGGTTACGTCAATCTGGGGAAAAGACTCTGAATAAGGCAATATGAACTGATTATATATATAACAGACTGGATTTCTGGAATAATAAACATGGTCCATACGGGAAGGAAACGTTTTACACACACACACACACACACACACAGTCTACAGATAATAATCAGCCGCCTCCTGAGGGTCTCGTTTTCTCTGAAACTGTGAGCGTGGAGATTTTTCATTGAACAATGTGAACTAATGTGAACTCGGGATGTACACTGGATTCGTGGATTTAGCACAAACTCAGCGTCAATTAAAAGAATTTAGCACAAATTTGATCAACTTGCCACACGTTCACCAGCGAGGGGGTGGATTTAGGAGCATTTTACAGTCAGACATGTGGTACAGATTGCTCAGAGTCTAGAGGAATATTCACACGGATTTAGCAGCTACTGTTGGAATTACTACGAACTTTAACAGACTCGATCAACTTTCCATAATATTGAGCACCGCGTCGAGAAATTAGCACCAATCTACCAGCAACTGAAAGAATTTAGCACAAAAAATTACTTTAAATAACTAAATAAATAAAGGCTGGATTGGGTCATGACTCAGCTACACACAAATACAAATAAACAAACCCACCATTTCTGCCTTTTCCTGATAGAATACACCGTATAAACAAACCCCGATGCCTAGTGTGCTGTCCACATCGCCACACATTAAAGACAGCATCGTGTGCTGCTTGTATTTATTTATCTTTTTTATATATATATGTTTGTTTCAACATACCAATATTTCTTATTTTAATTCATGTAAGTTGTTTTTTATTTTTCTGTACAAATGTTGTTTAGGGTTTTTTTCTCCCTTTATTTATGTTGATTGTCATTGTTTTGGATTCGCCACACAGGATTTTGTGTGGATTTTAGGATTAGCATGCTAACTAGCTCCGTCACAATCATGTTGTCGTCATATTAGCTTGATTAGCTAACATTAGACCTATACAAGCTATACAAGCTATACACCTATACAAGCTATACACCTATACAAGCTATACACCTATACAAGCTAACTGTTCTTTGGTGCTTGTCTGTTGCTAGCTAGCTACTCGGCTAGTCATTTTTACAAACATAGGAAAAAACTGCATAAAAAAACTAATTATAAAACAAAATCCAAGAAGAGAATTCACTGTTTTACAACAAGCCATTTGTGAAGGTTTAAATGTTTAAGGCGCTAACACTGCGGTTAGCGAATCAGTTGTCTTAGCTTTACGGAGTCATTTTTTTTTCTTTCACTTTCTTTCCTCCAAAACAAAGATTTATAAATGTGGAAGAAATATGAAACATGGCTTATTTTATCTAGCTAGCTAATTTCTTACAACCTTACTGATTAGCATAGTTAGCTAGCAATAGTAGCTAATCATTTATTTTCCATTGGTGCTTGTTTGTAGCTAGCTAGCAACAAAACAGGAGTTTTTATTTTTTTCATCCAGAAGACATACAAATGTTTACCAAAGCGGATGGGAATAAACATTGATTCAGCGTAACCATGGTAACAGCTAGTGAAATGCAGTGCTTCAGTGAATGCTTATAAGGTTGGTTCTCTGGTTAAACCGCTGTCTATCTAGGCAGGAAGGGACTCACTAGGTATTGAGACAAAGCCTCTTTTTGATGTTTTTTATTTAATTTTTTTATGAACCTTGCAATGAAAAGACGAAGTTGCTTTCGATCTGTTTTTGTCCTGTTTTCTCTCTCATTTGTGAATTTAGTGCCAATGTTCTCACAAGCACAAGTGCATCTCCATGTTGGAGATCCGGGTTCCATGCCTGATTTTAAAGAGAAACATGACTGTGTTGAGAAGGAGAAAAAAGAAAAAAAAAAAGAAATATAAATATGAAAAAATATATATTGTGAAAACATATTTATAGGCCATTGGTGCTACAGTCGAGATACTGAGGAAAACTGCCTCGTGAACTTTTGACAGTGTGTTCATTTACACATCGTCTTGTACTGACTACTTGTGACTTTTTTTCCATGTAAAAAAGTGCATTTTAGCAATAAATGCCATTGTTTTAAAAACATAACGATTGTGCTGCTGTGCTTCCTGCGTAACACACTCGGAGGAACGCACTATCCGCCCTCTAATGCATACATCAACTCACTGCTGCCAGCGACTGGGTGTGGCTGTGACTGACAGGACAGAGGTATGAGGCAGGTAAGAGCCCGGCAGGTGTGCTCCCTTGGCTTCCTGGACATGGACGGCTGCCGCATTGTCAGGTTCATCAGCAATCTCTCCACGGCAAAGTGAACACGGTTTTCTGTTGTTGTTGATTTAGTATGTTTAAGTGAAAAAAACAAAACAAAAACAAGATCAGGTATGAAAATATATATATTATTTATTGAATGGGGAGGATTTCAGCATCATGACAAGAACTTCAGACACTTGAAGATCGGTGGGGTAGGACTGGAGGATTTCAGCACGGATCTGATCTGTAATCAAACAATTTGCTGAAAATTGCAGCAAGTAGCATTTACTCCCACTGAGCAGCTTTCAGAATGAATAGCTTAAAACAAATAGCTTCATCATTTCCAGAACCAGCCACCAAACAACTGCTGTCTCGCATATAATCACCGTCTCTGATGATGATACTGATCTCATATAGATTTGCTTTTTCCCTCCTAGCAAGCTTAAACAAATACATTTCATCAGCCATTGTCGTCGTGGTTATCCGAAATTCAGCAGGTTGATGTTCCAGCTACTCCCCGCTGGTGGAGAAACCCGGTGTGGTGTTGAGAAGGAGAACACCGGTGACTCTGTATCGCTGATGAAGGGATGATCAGTGGCCGAGTGCCAAGTTTTTGAAGTTTTCTACTCTGAACCTGCACTGATCGCCATCGCATCGTTTAAGTGTTGATGAGGTACTGCAATTTTATATACGGATTACGCTGTTAAGTTTAAATCACTTATTTATTTCAGTTCGCACCAATTTAATGAACATTTTGTGAAAGTCATTTCCTTTAAAGTAAGCGATTCAGTCAGGACAAAAGAAATGGCACCCTGTAAAAGCAGGAGGAATGAGTGTGTGTCTGTGGTCGATGGAACGGCGCTGCAGTGGCTGAGCCGCGTTAATGGAAGACTTAGCACACGCCGTGATTAGGACGCGCTCTTTCACCGTTTAGTCGTCATCAGGGGGTTTTGTGGCCGTGGATAAACGTGAGGGTGTTTATCGACATACACGTGAGTATGAATAATATCATTGTGTGAATTTTAGTTGGTTTGTCCATGAAAACATTCACACAAAAGATTGATAAATGAGACCAATTGTTTGTTGTTGTTGTTGCTAGAAGATTCCACTGACACTCATTATGTAATCTGCCCACAAGTGACAAACTCAAGTTTTCTTTTTTTGATGTTATAGCTAAACACTAAAGGTCTATGTTTGGTTTATGACTGAAACCATGTTGATGGAGACATTCAGAATATCTCCATCTCAAAAACACACCCACGCTTCCACCCACACACCTCCAGTTTCTATAAACAGACAGTCTCTGGCTCGCTGTGGGATATCCATCCTTCTTTCTTTGTCTGTAATGTGACAGTATCTCACTACAGCGTCTCCAGTTTATGCTGTGGATCCTTCTGGAGATCACAGAGCATCTTCAGCGCTAATTCTTCAGGTTCGTTATGATTCAGATTCAGCTCTCTGTGTGATGAGAGGTTTGTCATCAGAGCTGAAGCCAGATAATCACAGTCTTTCACTGCCGCACATTTCCAGCCTGCCGAGACAGGCCACACATTTATAATTATACGCCATTGCGCTGATAAATTGTACACAAACTACACAACTGACCTCTGTTTCTTTCTACAAAGAAAAACAAATAGTGTATCAGAGCTCCATAAGTAAGGAATAAAACAGGACGGGGTGTGATGTTATAGGAAAATCATCAACAATACACAAAGACAGCTATAAATATTCGTACCCTTGCCTCTTGAAGTTTCTGTTTTTTTGGAGGTGCCGCACGCATGCGTGGTGAATATGTGGTGCCTCTGGTGGTGAAATGTGGTATTACCGCCTGTGACTGACTGCCTGTCCCTGTATACGGTCTACCTTAGATTTAAAAAGCTAATATATATATATATATATATATATATATATATATATATATATATATATATATATATATATATATAAAATATAACCCTAAAGCTTCATACACCACAGTGCTGTTGAATTCTCAGATCAGAAGCTGTTGATTAATGTTCTATAACAGCAGCTCTGACAGTAGTGATTCAAATCACAGATTTATATTAAAGCGCTCATTTTAATACGTTATCATTTCTTTAGTAACAGCTCATTACTGTACAGTGGTTATTTAACATAAAAAATGTACAATTAAATGATATGGTGAAGTTTTCTGTTAGGAGATGCTTATTTAACATTTATGGAAGGAGTCTCCAGTGTCAGCACTTTGTAGGTTTCAGACACGGGGAAGTCTCCAGGACAGAGGAGTTTTTGAGAAGCTTTGTGCTTTCTCAGTAACACGACATGTCTTAACTTGACGAGAGAGACAAAAGTGGCTGGTGACGGAACGACTGTTTATAGCTGCTTCCACAACATTAAATGTATCTATAAATGGTTAAAAAGCATGATGCGTCATTCATTAATAAATGAAACATCACATTTCTTGGCAGACTGCTGCAGTAAAAGAGGAATAAAACACACTGGAATCACACCACACAGTCAGTGATTATTTTCCTATAACTGCGCGCCCCAAGTGTTTTATTTCTAACTGTGGACAGCACCACGGCCGAGCTTCATCTAGTGGAGTTAGCTAATTCACATCCACTACATAAACCTACATTTGGAAACATAAAAACATGTTGGTGTAAACTGAATAGAAAAAATGACTAATTGCTAAATTTTCATTAAAATGGTTCAGATTTAGACGACTAAAATTGCTATTATTATTATTATTATTATTATTATTATTATTATTATTATAAAATTGTTTAAATTGTCCTGTTATCTATCTTTTCTCAAATAGCTGTCAAAATTAAAACTTCTTTGTGGAATATTCCATGCATGTGACGTTTTTCTTCTTTTTCATGTCAGTCACACACGCACAGACATGTTAGCGCAGTGTTTGTGTGATATGTCTCCAGTGTCTCCAGTTTACAGTGTGGATTCTCCAGACCGGTAGAGAGCAGTAGAATCCTGCAGGTTATTGCAACTCAAATCCAGTTTCCTCAGACTGGAGGACTTGGACAGATATCTTCTGTGAGATTACAACCACACAGCCTGGGAGAGAAGGGACAGTATATCAGAGCTCCTGAGATACAAAACTCTATCGGTACAATAAAGTAAAGATTAAAGCATTAGTTTAGTGACGATTCTCAAATTCGATCCTGGACACAGTTGTGGTACGGCTATGGACAGTAATTGGCTTGCTAGTTAAAGCTATGTATTGAAAATACTCGATCATACGTCGGATTCAGAAAGTATTCAGACCCCTTTACTTGTACATTTTACTGTCAGATTTTTTGCAGCACGGTCTCTTTAGGCTAATTCGGATTCACTGCATGAATGATGTGGCTGACAATTCTCCATCAGACTGTTCACACCTAACAGCCGTCCTGAGCTGTAGCTCTCAGGTGATATCTGACTCCTACCTGGGGTCTAGATCACTGTGACTTCTGCACATGACTCATCTGTTTCAAGAACTGTCACTTTGAGATGATGAACACCAAGACATCAAATTCAAAAGTGATGCCTGTCCCTGGCTTTCAGACAGCGTAGACGTGTGAGTCCTGCATTATCACCATAACTTTCCTTTTTGTTCGCCAAGCTGTCAATAGTGGAACAAAAACATGTCTTTTTCAAGAAGGTCAGTTTTAGAATAATGCTCTTAGTGATGAGTCACAGAACTGCAATCCGAAAATGCACCGCTCGGTTAAGAAAAAGAAAGTTAAGCTTTATTGTGAAGAGTGGAGTTGGCAATTCTGTGACTCACGAGCATCCCTCTCAGCAATGCAGCACTGATAACAACACAGCATTGTAGTGTACTGTGACTGAAATATCACTGCGCAAACCCAGAGAATGAACTCTTCAACTTTCTGCAGATGAGCCACTGAGGCAGTAGGTCAGCTACAAGGGATTGAAGCCATGCTTGGCAATCTTGGCATTGCTTTGCTGAAAGATACCAAGGGTCATATTGCTCTGCACTGATAATAATGATATTGGTCTTTATTGGTCACATATACAGTAGAGCACAGTTTTCTTCACATACCCCAGCCTGTCAGGGGTCAGCTCTGGGGTCAGAGTGCAGGGTCAGCCGTGATACAGCGCCCCGGAGCAGAGAGGGTTAAGGGCCCTGCTCAAGGGCCCAACAGTGGCAGCTTGGCAGTGCTGAGGCTCGAACCCCCGACCTTCCGATCAGTAACCCAAAGCCTTAACCACCATCATATGCGTTGTGGTTTCTCTGTAAAATGACTGTATTTTTTATCTTTATAACTACAGGAGAGACAAAATAGGGGTGTGGTGAGGAGAGGACTACAGCTGCTATAACATCACAACAGGAACTAACGTCTCTTGCAGATGTTCCACAACATTAAATGTATCTATAAATAAAGTATGATGGATCATTCTTTAAATAATAAAAGAGTCATGGTATAAGTGGAATAAAACACTTGAAATGCTGTTATAGGGAAATAATAACCTCAGGGTAGTAACAGTGCTTCACTAATCTTAGATCAATTTATATAATCTGACATGTGTAACAAGTATGGTCCTGATCGTCCTTTGTGTAAAGTTCAAGTGATAGAATAACTTCATGACCTGGAGCTCTTACTGGTTTGCAGTGTGACAGAGAGGTCATGCAAGGCTGGGCCATGTTCTTCAGGATGTGTAGCGTTTATCTTCAGTGCTCCATCTCTCACACAGCTAAGATCCTCCTCATCCACCAGCGAACTGCATTAAATGAAGCCTTTTCAGGAACTGAACAATGTTCCTTTGTTGTCTATATTTGGTCCTTTGAAACTCACTGTTATTGCCGTTTAGCCTGTAATGGAAAACGTTCTATTTCAACGTTCCACGAGAAGATGGACACTCTGAACGAGAGAAATGACCGCTCCAACCCATATAAATCCCATATAAACCCATATAAATCCCATATAAACCCATATAAATCCTTACTTCATATTTACAAATCCACACAAGTTTCCTGTCACAAAATTTATCATCCAAAAATGTTTTATATTACAGTGCCATAGCTCCAGTGTGAGAACCACCGTTCATGATACACATATGTTCAGAGCAGTATATGTGCTGCTAGTTCTTTTTATTTGCATTAAATATTTATTCATACATACATATATATACCTCCCCCATGTAACACAACCTGCTATTCTCCATCTAATGGTTGGATATAATATTCTATACCCCACTGTACAGTATGCAGTGAGCATGTATACTGAATAAGAACAAAACTGGGAGTTTGCATGTAAGAGTTAAAGATGGTGGCTTTTTAAATGTTAATCTTGGATAATCTACATCTAAAAATGTTTATATCAGCAACAATATTATATGACTTTATATTATACCTTATATTAATGTAGCCTTTATAATAATGGCGTAAATAAAGAGTTACAGTAACATTAAAAAATAACCACGTGTAAACATTTGAATTAGATACACAAGACCATATTCAGAATGTGTTTATTATTTAGGGATATTCCAGTATTTAATGGAGTTTTATTTTTAAATATAGGAACATATCGGATTTATATATGTATAGGAATGTTGGCTTTATGTAAGATTTTATACTGAAAGTGAATCATTTCCAACAAAGTGTTCTGCCTTGCATAGACTACAGTTTCGTTTTAATTATGTACACAAATTTAATTAGACAAAGCTTCATTCGCATAAAAATCCATGTCTGATGAAAATAGTGAAATAATACACCGTAAAACATCACAAAATACCGATTTTAAAAAAGAGTACAAAACAGGTTACAGGGCGGTACTTCCTGTGAATTACTTCCGGTTTACTGTGACGTACCCGGAAGTGACCTCCTTCCAGGAACGTTTTGTGTGCACTGACCGATGAGAGTTGCGGTGTAGTGTTGGAGAAATATTTCATACGATGTGAAGAGAAAACCATCAGATAAATTCTCCTGAGGTTTATCCGGAAGGTTGGTGGAAAGTTAACAAGTTGAAAATGCAACGTTATTTATTTCAGGGTCGGAAAACCTCGCGGTACCGGCTAGCGGAGCTCAATGCTAACTAACCTAGCTCTGTTCCGCTCATACAAGAACAGTGTAAAGTTCAGCTGAATTATTGTCAAACATTATTATTTAACATTAAAGTTAAACCCCGTACACGGTACATGGAGAGGATTCGGAGTGCATTACACCACTGGAACATTTCCCAGTTTATTTTCCAGCGTCTCTGCACGGCATTGTTTCAGTGGCTCTCGGTAATAAAGGTGTGCCGATTACCGGCTCCGTGATATATCGCGATATTCAACACAATATTTCCATTGATATCAGTAATACCTGCATAGTATAGTTTTGTCTACCGCACTGTTTAAAAATACACATTCAAATCAAACTTGGTGTTGTTTGTACACCTCTTGTTGCTCTAGAGACGAATATGACCTCATAGATGGTTAAAAAAAAACGCAAACTCTAAAAGTGTGACATGTATTATTAAGCATGTGTAGTGATGTTACGAAGAAAATAAAGCTTGTAAGGAAGGACTACTACCTGTGTCTGAAACAGGACTGAACAGCCCTGCTGATAAAAACATTATAATCCCAGAAATTCTAACGGTTTCCACTACAAATAACATAACTAACCATTAAAACCATTACCAGTCCTTAATGGTATCCACTAGATGTAATGTGATACCAATAGAAGGCAACAAATTACCAGTAAAGACCCACAGGGACCATTACAGCTGCCATTAAAACCATTACAAATTCTGTGAGGGTTTGTATTGGGTTTTTTTCAGCAGGGAGGCCACGCCCACCTGCGTCATGAGTGACTGAGGGCTTGGGAGCAAACACAGGGTTAACCTGAGAACCTGATGATCTTCGTTTCTTTTGTTCCCCTCAGTGTACAAGATGACGACGATCGTCCACGACGCCTCCGAGTCCGTCCTCCTGTGTCGGGACTACAACCTGTACCTGAAACCCATCGCCAAGATGACCATCAGCGTTTCACTTCCTCAGCTCAAGATGCCCGGGAAGTCCATCTCCAACTGGGAGGTGATGGAGCGCCTGAAGAGCATGGTTCACCCGGAGCAGTTTTCCTCTCTCCGGATCTCCAAAAGCACCATGGATTACATCCGCTTCGAGGGCGAGGCGGAGAACAAGAGCGCCGTCAAGCGCTTTCTGAACAACTTGGACGGGAAGAGCATCAAACTCAGCGGCTTTACCGACGTCCTGAAGGTGCGCGCTGCTGAACCCAAGATGGACTTCCCCACGCGTCATGACTGGGACTCGTTTTTCCGGGACGCTAAGGACATGAACGAGACTGTTCCGGGAGAGAGACCAGACACCATCCATGTGGAAGGACTTCCCTGCAAATGGTTCGCCCAGAAAGACACGTCATCAGACAAACCTTCAGAAGACGTCCTGAAGTGCGTGTTCGAAAAATTCGGGAAGATCCGGAACGTCGACATTCCCATGCTCGATCCGTACAGGGAGGAAATGACGGGAAAGAACTTCAACACGTTCTCGTTCGGTGGCCATTTAAACTTCGAAGGTTACATCCAGTATGAGGATCACACGGGGTTTGTGAAGGCCATGAGCTCGCTGAGGGGAATGAAGCTGCTGTACAAGGGCGAGGACGGGAAAGCCATGGCATGCGGGATTAAGGTACATCCTGTTTCCCCAGACTTTCGGGCATTGTCTCTTCTCTTAATCAGCGTGGGCTGATCTCCATCAGATCTGATCTGTCTGTCCAGGAATGGTTAGTTAGACCAGGCTGGTTTAACTTTAAGCTAGATGTTTGTGTTTAGCAGAGCTCATAGCGCTCTGTAAGATGGATCAGGGAACACATGAGAAATCCAGGACATAATTACACTTAATAATATTATTATTATTATTATTATTATTATTATTATTATTATTATTGATTAATATTCTCTGAATTCCCTCCAGGTGAGCTTTGACACAACCAAACACCTGAGTGACTCCTCGCTGAAAAAGAGACACCAGGAGCGCATGAAGCTTCAGGAGCTAGAAAGGCAGAGAGAGGAGCTGAAAAGAAGAGAGAAGGAGGAGGAGGAGAGACGCAAGGAAGAAGAACGGTACTGCTTAACGTTATTAAACATAACGATAGATGCAGAATATGTAGTTGTATTATTGGTTAGGATTCCGTCATGTGGGGATTATTTAAAGGCTGGAGAGAAAACATCTGTGATCAAAACAGAGCCAGATGTTCCACACGCAGAACATCAGTACCTCAAATCACTAAACTCTTCATGGTCATGAATATCATACGAATCAGAACTGAACAGAATTTTAGGTGCTCGGTATCTTTGTGCAGTTTTTACATTTGTGTTTGTTTTTAAGTTTAAATGCCACCTTAGGGGGAAAAAGTCTGATATTAGTTTTTGTTTGTAGAAAGCAGCGTGAGCTGGAGGAGGAAGAGAAGGAAAAGCGCAGAGAGGAAAAGCTGAGGAAACGAGAGCAGAAACTGAGGGAGCGCGAGGAGAAGAAGAACCAGAAGAAAGTGAAGAAGCAGCAGGAGGAGGAGCAAAAGAAACTCCACCAGAAAATCGCCATGGAGGAACGGAAGCTGCTCCTGGCACAGAGGAACCTGGAGTCCATCAGGCTAATCGCAGAGCTGCTGAGCAGAGCTAAGGTTAGACTCCACACTTTTATCCGTTTATAGTTACATCTAGACCCCTCGTTTCTTCTACTTCACCACGGAAAAATAAAAAAGAGGAACATCCTTTTTCAAGGCGGAGAAATGAGCTGTTACTATAGAAACGATTCCATATGAGAACGGAAAGCTCAGACTCTGGTATTTGTTAAACCAGTAGCGAGCTAACGTTAGCGTTATTGTCTCTGTTCTCGATAACATGCCGATTCTGTACCATTCTCAGGCCATGAAGCAGCAGCAGTTGGAGCGAGAGACGGCAGAACTCGCCCGTTTGCAGAAAGAGGCTGAGATTCGTCGCCAGCAGGAGGCGGAGCTTCGCCGTGCACAGGAGGTGGAGCTACGGCGGGTGGAGGGTGAAAAGGCTCGAGCTCTGGAGCTCCAGAGGAAAGAACGAGAGCTGAGGGACCGATTGCTGGGGAACCTTCTGAAAAAAAGCACGAACCAGGGGGCGGAGTCTAACGGTGACGTTCAGGAATGGGAGGGGCCCAGCGCTGAACCTCCCACCATGGAGGGGCCTAACGGAATCCCCACCTCTGTCACTAAGAGTCGCCAAGAGAGCAAATCAAGGAAAGGAGAGGAGCGAAGAACCTCAAGAGAAAGGAATCGCAGTTGTGGGAGGAGCCAAAGTCAGGGTAGGAATGATCAAAGGAGGAGCACGAACCGACGTAACCGATACGGACACAGCCCGAGTCGAAGCGGGAGTGGTCAGAGACGCACCCGAAACAGGAGGTCCAGCCGTGGGCGGAGCTCGAGCGGTAGCCGAAGGCGGCATAGCCGGGATAGGCGGAGCCAAAGAAGTGGGCGGAGCCATAGGTACAGTCACGGATGGAGCAGCAGCAGTAGTAGCAGCGGAAGGAGCGTGAGCCGTTCCTCCAGTCGAGGGCGGAGTCGACGATCCAGGCGACACTGAAAGTTATTTCAAACAAAAATAAAATAAATAGCAAAAAAAACCCCTAATTACTAGCGATAATTTCGGGAATGGTGTTAATTTGCATGTGGTGCTGCTTAGAACCTCGGAAGAGAACCCTGGAGTCATGAAGGTGGAGCTACAGTGCTAAACACATGGAGATTCCACCAGAACTGCTAGGTTATATTTCACTCGCCTTAGCACGAGGATGCTGTAAGGTTACATGGATAGCGTTTTTCATCACTGAAACAGATTCATGCTAAACAAAGGATTCAGTAGGGCTTTGTACCCAATCGCTCAAATTATTAGGCTAGCATATTCATCCTGACTGATTAGCGCGATCCCACCGTTGAAGCACATTTATAAACAGATTACACCCAAATTCCTAGGTTACGTTTGGCTTGTTTTGATTAAGTGCTGTTAAAAATGTTCTTATAGAGCTAGCTGAAGTAATCCTAATGCTTAATTTACATTGAAATTGCTTCCACCATGTTGTTGGATACGTCAGCATGCTAGCTGTGTTGCGTTAGCGTGGTATTTACACACGGAGTGGGTAAAACGCTAACCGAAGTCAGCACCATGGGTGTTAACCTGTTGTAAACTTGGCCAGTAATTATTTCAGACCCGCTCTCAGTGTTAGGACGGATCGAGTCGAGCGACACTAAGAGTATAATCTAATAAACAAATTCCTAGCGATTGGTTCCACAATGGTGCTTTAAATACCGCTGCGAGAGCGCACGTGAGACGGCGAGATAGATCATGAGAGAAGGACTGTGTACACTTTTATACAAGCAAACATTTCTGCTGTTGTGATGTTCTGAGTCGTTATAAAGGGGCGGGTTTTATTTAGCGGAGTGATGTAGCGAATACCGAAGCTGCTCACTGAGCTTACTGAGCTTCGACAGCAGAGCTCCAGGGGATCGCACGGACCTCGGGGAAGCGTTACGTTATTGAAAAGGTCTGTGATTGGGACTGGTTTTGTTGGCAGCGTGCTATGTTTAACGTTAAATACACGTGGCGTGAGGTGACTTGATGGCATGTATCCTGCTGATTGATCAGCGTTCTTGGATCGTCGGCTCAGATTAATTTATATTTGATTACTCACGCTCAGTCCTGGTCTTATGTCCTCACCGGTAGCCTTAGTTTGAAGTTTTCTTTACCATCGTTAATTACAAAATATAATTCAATATGATAATGACTTCATATGAGCTAGGTAGTTAGCTAAATGCAGCGCCGCGCTAACGTCGGGCCTCGTTTATCCTGCTGGATACGAACGTGTAAATTGTTTGTATGAGCTCAAGTTCACGTGAGAAATTTAGTAAACTTTCGTGACCTGCTCGCGACCTGCTCGCGACCTGCTCGTGCTGCTGAGCGTGTAAATGTGTGCATAAGGAAAGTCAGTAATGTAAACCTGCACTGATTGGTTTGATATTCAGTTTGCGTTTATACACTGATTGCGCTCGCGGTTAAATAGCTCCTGTATTTCTAGTTACACAAATTAAATGAAACGTCTGTGAAACCCGGTCGTTTCCTATTAAAGGAATAATTACAATAAATAAAAAAAATAAAAAAAACAAGCAAACCGAAATGATGACAAATAAGACCAGTAATACAATTAAGAAGGAAGACTGGTGTGTGTGTGTGTGTGTGTGTGTGGGTGTGTGTGTGTGTGTGTGTTTCTCATTTTCAGACCATTTTCTTTTAACTTCATCCTGTGCAGAAATTGTTGGAGATTTGTGGGCGTGGCTAAATGCAAATCAGCTTGCTCTCAGAATAACTAGCAACATAGCTTATGGTATATTATATATTATAGTGTATGATAGTATAGAATATTATACAGTTAAAAGCCAGTGAGTTTTGTGAGGGCGAGTTAGGGAAACTTTATGAGGCTGTATGGTCATGTTTGTATTATTCCATTCCTTCTTTGTCGATCCAAGAACGCCTGGCCTTCAGTAAAGTCACGATGCTCGTGTTCTTTGTGCTGTTACCTGCTTTCTGCTTTCAGACACAGCAAAGCCAAAGACATTAGTTGGTTTTCTGTAGATAAAGCACCAATGTTCTGAAGAGGAGAGAGAGACGTTTTGCTGCTTGAATGTAAGAGACCTCACATCTCATGGACTTTCCCCCCAGTGTTTCCTGCTGTGTGATTTAAACACAGCACAGAAGTTCAGAGGAAGCTGAACACAACTGTGTAACTTTAATTTCCTGTAAGTGTTTCAGAACCTTTTTATTTGTAGTGAGTTAGCGTTAGCCTGCACTCTGCGTGTCGACATTTCTGAGGAATTTTCCTGTTTTTATGTCAGATTAAATTAGTGCTGTTTTATTCTTCAGAATGTTTTTGTGTTAGTTTTTTATGTTATTTTTGCTGTTTATGTTCAAAGGAAAAACAAGAACGAATATTCTCTGGTCAATAAATTTATTGCCGTTATTCCAGACTGAACCCGTGTTCTCCAGTTTGTTCTCATTCCACGATATCCAGGTCAAACGCTGATCACTTTTACTGTCGTTATCTGAAACGGTCACTTTTATCAGCTCGAGTGACGTTTATTAGGTGACTTTGTGTTGAGGCTCTGAAAAGATTCGAAATTTTATTCCAAAATGTAAAAATGTTGACCGCTAATCACAGTAATTACCTTTATATCACACGCTTCACCTTCTGTTCCTCATTCTGAAGCACGGAAACCCCTTCATTTAACCAGCAGAGGGAGAATCCTGTTCGTTCAGCCTGAGCAGTGGGACATGTCCCAGTTCGTCCCAGTTCACATGTCCCCACACTTCACATTATTGTGTTGGGGAATTCTGATTAAGAAGAGAAGAATCCTGTATTTAGTCACGTACATTACAGCACAGTGACATTCTAGTTCTTGTCAGGAAGTTGGGGTCCGAGCACTGGGTCCTCCGTGATCCGGCGCCCCTGGAGCAGATACGGTTAAGGGCCTTGCTCAGGGGCCCAGCAGTGGAAGTTTGGTGTTTCCCAGGCTAACCCTTCTGTAACCCAGAATAACCCTTCAAAGTGGTGAATTGGTTTAAAAACTCGTTATCAGTTTCAGAAGAACTTTTCCGTACGTGGGATCTTTTTATTAAGAAGGTCAGTTTAAGATATTATTCATGATGCACCAGTTTTGGTGACGAAAAACATCAAACGAGCAAAAAGGCCAAACGTTCTGTTATATTTGATATAGTATTTGTCTTCAGCACGTATCGAAAAGACACGTTTTTAAATCCTCGATATCTTGCAGTTTTTCAGTGAAGTATGATTTTTAATTTTTAAAAGTTTTCAGAACAAAATGAATACATTTTATACAACAATACAAAAGATCGTTTATTTTCTTAATCAAATCCACCATCCGGGTTTCAGTTTCTCCGTGAGTTCTGCTTCATTTCACTTTCACTCAGGTTTGGAAAAGTCCTGGTGACCGAATGCACCCGGATCCGACCTGCGTGTCCTGATTTGTTGCAGCACTTCATGTCGACTTTATTCCCATACTCGAACAAGTCCTGTGATTGGACCCACAGCATGGGTTTACAGTGAAGCAGCTCTGCGTGTTCAGCAAGTTAGAAGGTCCAGTAAGCTGCTGTAATCCGATTATTCTCATTGTTCGTCTGTCTCTTATATACACACACACACACACACACACACACACAAGCCTGAGTGGACCAGCACACACACACACACACGAACATGGCTGTAGCTAAAGAAGACATTTATCCTAAAAAGATTCTGGAGTACATGGAGGGTTTCATGATGTCGAAGGTAACTGATGTTTGTTTGTAAGATGTTTTATTCTGTAAACATTAACGATGCTCTATTTTAACCCTTTAATAAATAAAAACCCTGCAGTCAGTGATGCAAATTTCAATATTAAATGATTAGACTCGCAGACAGAAGTGTTACCCGTTCAGGTCTTTATTATTAGTATCAGGAGAACAGTCTACTTCAGTGTGTACATTTTTGCTTACTATCACTTAGACTCTGTTCGTGGCGTGTGAGTTAGGGGTGTTCGATCACCTACATGCCTCAGAGCGCCCCCTGACCGCAGAGGAAGTAGCGCAAGAGTTGGGGACAAGTAAAGATGGAACAGAGCGACTTCTTTCAGCTTGTGTTGGACTTGAGCTCCTGATCGCACAGTCCGATGAAACAGGGCAAGGTACGCTGACTTTCTTTCATGAGGAAACTTTAAAGTGTTTTGTTTTATGCCTAAATGCTATAAGAATATAATTTAACATTAGTATAAAATCCTGTCAATAACAACAACCTTTGAGGGGCAATTAATTTGAAGAAACTTCACAAATGGAAAGCAATGCTAGCAAATCTTGAACATAGTGTGTAGAACAGGACGATACCGGCGGCTGGAGAAAAGACAACCAGGAGAAACATTTTCCTGGAGAAAAAGACACCAGGTTTGTCTGGCTGTGCTTGTTGTTGGTCCTGACTCCCACCTCAGACGCGTTCCACCTGGACCGCGAATGCCACTGCAGGATCTGGATTCGAGTCATGTTAAACTTCCTCTTGATTGAGGTGAACACCTCATGTGCAGCTGGAAGCCAGCAGAGCCTGCATCAAGCACCTTTAATGGTGTGGTGATGGTGTTGGAGTTCCAGATATATCAGCTGGAGAAAGCATTCTGTATGGCTCTGGGCTGTGACCACTCCAGCACTGCCTTCACCTTTCCCTCCTCTCAGATCATATTCAAGGAGACCGTGGTTAGGTGTAACTCACATTTCCATGCCTTCACATAGAACTGCTGCTGCAGTGACTTCATAAAAATGGCTCTCGCATGACAGATATGTTCTTCTAGACTTGAGGAGTATAACAGAAATGTTGTCAATACACATGATTAGAAGATGTACGAGGTAGTTCACAGAGGGTCTCGTAGAAAAAGGAGTAGAACATTGGCGGGGTATTAGTTATGCCATACAACATGTCCACGTACTCATAATGTCTGATATTGTACAGAAGGTGGTTTTCCACTCTCCTGTCTGCTATATGTGCTTTTTTGGCAAAATATTGTGACAGAAAATGTTTTGTAAGCGTGTGTGCGTGTGTGTGTGTGTGTGTGTGCGTGTGTGTGTGTGAAAGTCGTCTACAGTAACGCAGAAATGTCCTCCATGTTTCTGACGAAATCGAGCCCGAGATCTCTTTATCACTCGATTGAGTACAACTCCAACACTATTTACCTGTGCTGGCGTTACCTGACTGACGCAATCAGGTGAGTTTCTCTTATCTTCTGCGTGTGGTGTACGTGTATGAACTAAGGGAGCCATTTCAGAGATGTATGAAATGTATTTTTTACAAATACCCCATGAATAAAGTTGAGTTTTTCTTTGTTTGTAGAGAGGGAACGAATCAGTACGAGAAAGCTTTCGGCATTAGCTCCAAGGATCTGTTTAAAGCCCTGTACAGGTGAGTGTGTGCAGTAGGTTTGTTTTGAACAGGTACAGTACATTTCTGTACTTAGTATTTACATTTATCACACACACTTATCCAAAACAGCTTTTTAGTCTGTATCAAAAACATATCCTCATGCCAGTTCACGAGGTTCAGAACTAACAGAACCATCATTGTAATGTTTTAAATTTGAAAAAAAATGTAAAGGAGAAACATGTTCAAGTTCAATTTCATTTTATTTATACAGCCTGAGACTGACCAAAGTGCTGTACAGTAAACACAATAAAACAATGCTAGAATACAATGAATAAATAAATAAATAAACAAACAAACAAACAAATAAATAAATCAGTTAAAAGCCAAAGAAAAAAGATCAGTTTTAAGAAGTGGGTAGGGAGGGCTTCATAAGCAAGTGACGTGAGGAGAGAAGGACAGTTGGTTGTCCACCTTTACCCCACGGTTGTCTCAGTGACAGACGGTGAAATCTGAGAGCTGTCCTGAGAGAGCAGAAGATCTCGACATGAGGCTGCATTTCCAGGGAGCTCAGTGCAGCTCAGTGTAGAGTGTCAGCAGCATAGCAGCACCATGTGAAGATATGACCTCATGGAGAGAACAAAAGAGGACTAACACTGAGCCTTGTGGGACACCAGTGGAGAGTGTAGATCCCCTCCATGTCACCTGATATGAACGACCCTCCAGGTAAGAAGCAAGCAGTTTGCTTATGAATTCCAAGACTCATAAAAATGGACGAGCGCCTTTTCATTGACTGTCAAAGGCTGATGAACGGTCAAGATGGATGAGGACTGATGACAGATCTAGAGCCATGAATCTTCACCGTAGCAGCCACAAGAGCAGTTTTCATGGCATGTGCTGCTTTGAAGCCAGACTACCAGTTAGGATCTTGGAGGTCATTCTAAATAGGGTTTTGAGCATGATAAAGTTACTCATGTCAGAGTTCTTGATAACTTTGTAGCTGAACAAGCAGCATGTTTGTATTACAGGTCTGCGGAGGAAATGGTGAAGTTCATGCAGCTGATGAACTCCATCTGGAACATCTGTGGCCAAGATGTGATCACTGCCTTCAACCTTTCTCAGTTCAGGAGCATCTGCGATCTCGGAGGTACAGCTCATGGTCTTTGGAGCCCTGGTCATGGATTACATCAGTGTAAATAGCTTGACTGAGGAGTTCACTTCCAGACTTTAATTCAGTTCTACTGAGAGATGTGTCCCTACCATTTCTATCCAACTTTGCTCCTAACTCCATTAAAGGGGTGACAAGATAATGATGTATATTTTTTTCTATTACATTAAAATTGGACTCATCAGTAATATATGTCCAAAATCAGCTGAAAGCAGCGTAGGTGATGGTATGGATGGATGATCGTATGGATGATGGTATAGATGGATGATGGTATAGATGGATGATGGGATGGATGGATGATGGTATGGATGGATGATCGTATGGATGATGGTATAGATGGATGATGGGATGGATGGATGATGATGGGATGGATGATGGTATAGATGGATGATGGTATGGATGATGGTATAGATGATGGTATAGATGGATGATGGAATGGATGATGGTATGGATGGATGATGGTATGGATGGATGATGGTATGGATGGATGATGGTATGGATGGATGATGGTATGGATGGATGATCGTATGGATGATGGTATAGATGGATGATGGTATGGATGATGGTATAGATGATGGTATAGATGGATGATGGAATGGATGATGGGATGGATGGATGATGGTATAGATGGATGATGGTATGGATGGATGATGGTATGGATGGATGATGGTATGGATGGATGATGGAATGGATGATGGGATGGATGGATGATGGTATAGATGGATGATGGTATGGATGGATGATGGTATGGATGGATGATGGTATGGATGGATGATGGGATGGATGGATGATGGTATGGATGATGGTATGGATGGATGATGGTATGGATGGATGATGGTATGGATGGATGATGGTATGGATGATGGTATGGATGGATGATGGTATGGATGGATGGTGGTATGGATGGATGATGGTATGGATGGATGATGGTATGGATGGATGATGGGATGGATGGATGATGGTATAGATGGATGATGGTATGGATGGATGATGGTATGGATGGATGATGGTATGGATGATGGTATGGATGGATGATGGTATGGATGGATGATGGTATGGATGATGGTATGGATGGATGGTGGTATGGATGGATGATGGGATGGATGATGGTATAGATGGGTAGTGGACACCATGTACACTTATTTACACAGATATAGTGTGGATGTGTCTCAGATATGAATAATCTGAGTAATGTATTATGTTAGTGTTTGATAACTGATTAAATAGAAACAGGTATTTACTGGTGTTATTAGGTTTGTTTTTATTTTACACAGTAGGAAGTTAGCCACTAGGTGGTGCCACAGTGTGTGTAATGTTCCACAGGCTTACTTTCCTTGTGTATAGGGTGTATTGTCTTTTACTGCATTTCAATGATGTCCTACATTATAAAATAGCATTGTGAATAATTCCAATATTATATATATATATAATAAATATTTGTTTTTCAGGGTGCAGTGGAGCTCTGGCGAAGCAGTGTGTGTCGATTTACCCGACATGCAAAGTCACCATCTTTGATTTGCCGGAAGTCGTAAGAGTGTGTCGTGATCACTTCCTGTCTGAGGAGAACGAGAGAATATTATTACATGAAGGTAGAGGACGGTTTCATAACGAAATGAAAACAGAGCATGACATTTTAAAGTTTCATCAATGATACGTAATGAGAATTTGTAAGGAATAAAGCATACCGTGTTGAGCTGGAATCAACAACAGGGTGAAACGATAATGTATTAGAACTAGCGCGTGAATATAAACCTATGATGTGTAGCTGCGCTACTGTCTGCTATAGAGAACTAATCAACACCTCCTGACCAATCACAGTCCAGCATTCAACAGCACTGTACTGTAATGAGATGCATCATTTCACTGATTATTGGACCGTTACTTATCACAGTTTACAGGCTAAAGTAAGTGTGTCTGTGTGTGTCTGTGTGTGTCTGTGTGTATGAGTGTGTGTATGTGTGTAGGAGACTTTTTTAATGATGATCTTCCCGAGGCCGATCTCTACATCCTGGCAAGGATTCTGCACGACTGGACAGATGACCGATGTATAGATCTGCTGAACAAAGTTTACCAAGCTTGCAGACCAGGTATACACACACACACACACACACACACACACACACACACACACACACACAGAGACACAGACACACACATACACACACATACACACACACACAGACACACACACACACACACACACACAGAGACACAGACACACACATACACATATACACACACAAACACATACACACAGAGACACACACACACAAATACACACTCACACAGACAGACACACACATACACATATACACACACAGAGACACAGACACAGACACACACACACACACACACACACATACTCACACTCTATTGGATTTATCCAGTTGGCGATGTGTCTCTGACTGATCTGAGGACAGTAGTGACGATGATGATGGAGTGTGTGTGTGTGTGTGTGTGTGTGTAGGAGGTGGTGTGTTAGTGATCGAGTCTCTCCTATATGAAGATGACACTGGCCCTCTCTCCGCTCAGCTCTACACACTCAACATGCTGGTTCAGACAGAGGGTCGAGAGCGAAAAGCGTCTGAGTACACACACCTGCTGGACGCCGCCGGGTTCAGGGACACACACGTCCACATGACAGGGAAACTCTACCACAGCATCCTCGCACGCAAAATGACAGAATAACGTTTACCAATACGGACAAAGAGACAGACAGATCATGTTTTACCAACAGTGAAAAAGTTTTGTGATTCTTTTACGAACCTTAAAATCAGCTTTAACTGTTCTATTCCTCATCCTTTTCTTTCATTTTAAACACAAGTAACATTTATTTTACTTTCTTTTACAACCTATGTGCATGTTTTAGATTAATTACTGGATACATTAATATATTTTTTTTCACAATGTATTTTTTTTTATTCCACTTCAACAATTTGGACTATTTTTTATGACCGTTACATAAAATCCAAATAAAAATCCATTTGAATTCTAGCTGTAAGGCAATAAAACAGGACAAACACCAAGGGGGTGAATACTTTCACAAGGCACTGTACACGGCGTGCAGGTAAACACCAAGGCAAGGTTAGAAAGTAGCTTAAATGAAAACATTTTCACAATGTTTTGACGAGAAATATTTATATCAAAGTATTATGATTGGCAGAAAAAACACTGGTTTAAAATCCCTGTAGAAAAAAGCATAGAAATACAGCACTGTCATTAAATACTACATACAGTCTGGTTTATCAGAACATTTCAGGTAAATATACAAATAATACCACAGTTAATTATTTAAACAAAGATTAAAATGAACAAACTTCAGCTCAATAATCTACTGAGATTACTACTGACAAATATTATTAAAACTTTATTAAACTAAATAGTTCATTATTGATGATTGTTGTAGTTTCCACTACAGGCTTATCCATCCATCCATCCATCCATCCATCCATCTTCAACCGCTTACTCCTTTTCAGGGTCGCGGGGGAACCTGGAGCCTGTCCCAGGGAGCCACTACAGGCTTATATCTGTACTATATATATATTAAAAACAACATTCGGTTACTGTGGACTTTATGAAGATTCACTTGTTAAACAGCTGATATAAACAGTGGGTCCCCTATAGACAAGCCAAGACTGTTACCATGGTAACTAATCCCGCTGCTTGTTTACAGCTCATTAATGTCGCTGATATAAATAGAAGTAAGGTGAGACCGGATGAGCCGGAATGACAAGAAGATTTCAGTTCGTTTCAAAACCCCATCAGCTGATTCATTTCCAGTGTCTGAGGAAAAACCCATCAAAAACACCTAGGCCTACCCGACGGAAAAAATCTTCCTTACTGTACTGCGTTACTGTACTGCGTTACTGTACTTTACTGTACTGCTTTACTGTACTGCTTTACTGTACTTTACTGTACTGCGTTACTGTACTGCTTTACTGTACTTTACTGTACTGCTTTACTGTACTGCTTTACTGTACTTTACTGTACTGCTTTACTGTACTGCTTTACTGTACTTTACTGTACTGCTTTACTGTACTGCTTTACTTTACTGCTTTAGTGTACTTTACTGTACTGCTTTACTGTACTTTACTGTACTGCTTTACTGTACTGCTTTACTGTACTTTACTGTACTGCTTTACTTTACTGCTTTACTTTACTGCTTTAGTGTACTTTACTGTACTGCTTTACTTTACTGCTTTACTTTACTGCTTTAGTGTACTTTACTGTACTGCTTTACTGTACTGCTTTACTGTACTTTACTGTACTGCTTTACTTTACTGCTTTACTTTACTTTACTGTACTGCTTTACTGTACTGCTTTACTGTACTTTACTGTACTGCTTTACTGTACTTTACTGTACTGCTTTACTGTAATTTACTGTACTGCTTTACTGTACTGCTTTACTGTACTTTACTGTACTGCTTTACTGTACTTTACTGTACTGCTTTACTGTAATTTACTGTACTGCTTTACTTTACTGCTTTACTGTACTTTACTGTACTGCTTTACTGTAATTTACTGTACTGCTTTACTGTACTTTACTGTACTGCTTTACTGTACTTTACTGTACTGCTTTACTGTAATTTACTTTACTGCTTTACTTTACTGCTTTACTGTACTGCTTTACTGTACTGCTTTACTGTACTTTACTGTACTGCTTTACTGTACTGCTTTACTGTACTTTACTGTACTGCTTTACTGTACTTTACTGTACTGCTTTAGTGTACTTTACTGTACTGCTTTACTTTACTGCTTTACTTTACTGCTTTACTGTACTGCTTTACTGTACTTTACTGTACTGCTTTACTGTACTGCTTTACTGTACTTTACTGTACTTTACTGTACTGCTTTACTGTACTTTACTGTACTGCTTTACTGTAATTTACTGTACTGCTTTACTTTACTGCTTTACTGTACTTTACTGTACTGCTTTACTGTAATTTACTGTACTGCTTTACTGTAATTTACTGTACTGCTTTACTTTACTGCTTTACTGTACTTTACTGTACTGCTTTACTGTAATTTACTGTACTGCTTTACTGTACTTTACTGTACTGCTTTACTGTAATTTACTGTACTGCTTTACTGTAATTTACTTTACTGCTTTACTTTACTGCTTTACTTTACTGCTTTAGTGTACTTTACTGTACTGCTTTACTGTACTGCTTTACTGTACTGCTTTACTGTACTGCTTTACTGTACTGCTTTACTGTACTTTACTGTACTGCTTTACTGTACTGCTTTACTGTACTTTACTGTACTGCTTTACTGTACTGCTTTACTGTACTTTACTGTACTGCTTTACTGTACTTTACTGTACTGCTTTACTGTAATTTACTTTACTGCTTTACTTTACTGCTTTACTGTACTGCTTTACTGTACTGCTTTACTGTACTGCTTTACTGTACTTTACTGTACTGCTTTACTGTACTGCTTTACTGTACTTTACTGTACTGCTTTACTGTACTTTACTGTACTGCTTTACTGTACTGCTTTACTGTACTTTACTGTACTTTACTGTACTGCTTTACTGTACTTTACTGTACTGCTTTACTGTACTGCTTTACTGTACTTTACTGTACTGCTTTACTGTACTTTACTGTACTGCTTTACTGTAATTTACTGTACTGCTTTACTGCTTTACTTTACTGCTTTAGTGTACTTTACTGTACTGCTTTACTGTACTGCTTTACTGTACTTTACTGTACTGCTTTACTGTACTGCTTTACTGTACTTTACTGTACTTTACTGTACTGCTTTACTGTACTTTACTGTACTGCTTTACTGTACTGCTTTACTGTACTTTACTGTACTTTACTGTACTGCTTTACTGTACTTTACTGTACTGCTTTACTGTAATTTACTGTACTGCTTTACTTTACTGCTTTACTTTACTGCTTTACTTTACTGCTTTAGTGTACTTTACTGTACTGCTTTACTGTACTGCTTTACTGTACTTTACTGTACTGCTTTAGTGTACTTTACTGTACTGCTTTACTTTACTGCTTTACTTTACTGCTTTACTGTACTGCTTTAGTGTACTTTACTGTACTGCTTTACTGTACTTTACTGTACTGCTTTACTGTACTGCTTTACTGTACTTTACTGTACTGCTTTACTGTACTGCTTTACTGTACTGCTTTACTGTACTTTACTGTACTGCTTTACTGTACTGCTTTACTGTACTTTACTGTACTGCTTTACTGTACTGCTTTACTGTACTGCTTTACGGTACTTTACTGTACTGCTTTACTGTACTTTACTGTACTGCTTTACTGTACTGCTTTACTGTACTGCTTTACTGTACTTTACTGTACTGCTTTACTGTACTGCTTTGGGAAGATTTGTGCTTTACTCAAGTCTTATTGAAATTAAATACTTCTAACTCTTTAGAAGAGTACTTTGTATGCATCTATTTGTATGCCTTACATCTTCTCTATATTTCAAATCAGTTAAATTGTCAGTTGATAAGGTTTGGTATATTTGCTCGCTGTGGTTTTATTTGTACAGAAACAGGAGGTTGAATGCATGTGTGCATGACGAGTGAAGTACTGCATGTGGGTGAGAAAACCTGTTTGGAAAGCTGCTTTACGGAAAGCGTTGGTCCGTGTTTGGATGGACCTCCTGTCAATCATGTTATAGACACGCCCCATGGCAGGAGTCTGTGAGCGCCTAGTGCAGCCAGATCTTCCTTTAACACACTGTGCTTAAGACACAATCAACACTGGCATTGCTTTTCCAAGATGGAGTCCTTTATTGCTGGTGAAGGTGACGTTCTATATAAAGTTATGTTTTCCGTAACGTTTTGGACTGAATGCCCGGCTTTACATTACGATTCAGCTGATAAATCCTTTAACTTTCCCCTTCTTACAGTGTTTACAGGTTTAATCTACGTGGTAAAAAACATACTGTCACTGTAATCTTGCTGAACACAGGTCTTATCTCTCGCATCCCTCAGGTCTTACATTTACTCAACACATGACCCTCCCATGCCTTCCTTTGTCCTTCTTAGAACAGCCGTGTAATGCAATGCCACTCTCTGTATCTGTTTACTGCTCAAAAGCATCGTATCTGGGTCACTGACAATGACATGCTTTTATTTTTTAACCGTCCAATCGAATATTTAATAGATACATGACATATATCACATTAATTTACTATAACCTCCAGGCCAATACATGTTTAGTACCTCAAAATAAAGTATTTTTTTGTCATTTATTTCCTCCCAAAATCTAAAAATGGTGGTGCGACCGTCTGTCCACATGTGCACTGATTAAGTAAAAAGTTTGAAATGATTGTTATGGTTGAAGCCCTTTACAGTCATAACATCATGTGTAATAAAACAGCTTTAAAATGACAGAACTCGTTGAAAATGAAATCTTTTGTCCATGAAAAGTTGTGTTTACCACATCAGGTGGTACAAGCGCCAGTAAAATCATTAAAATTTAGTATTATTATAATAATGTTTAAGTCAGTGGATGTAAAAAGTCTGCACACCCCTGTTAAAAGGGCAGGTGTTTGTGAAGAAATGAAAATAAGATAAATCATGTCAGAAGTTTTTCCACCTCAGGGTGAAACTACAACGTATAAAAATGAAGTAAAAAACAATCAGAAACATTTTACAATAAGCTGGTTGCATAAGTATACACACCCCTAAACTAATACATTGTTGGAGCGCCGTCTGATTTTATTACACCACTCAGTCAAGAGTCTATATTGACTAGACAATATTTTCCCACTCTTTCTTACAAAAACATTAAGATGCATTAAATTGTGAGGGCATCTCCTGTGCACAGCTGCTTCACATCACCCCACAGATATTTAGTTGGATTCAGGTCTGGGCTCGGGCTGGGCCGTTCAAAAACATTGATCTTCTTCTGGTGAAGCCGTTCCTTTGTTGATGTGCACGTGTGCTTCGGGTTGTTGTTGTACTGAAATGTGAAGTTCCTTTTCATCTTCAGTTTACTAGAAGACACCTGAAGGTTCTGCACTATAATCCACAGGTATTTGTAGATATTCATGATTCCCTCCACCTTGATAAAAGCTTCAGTTCTGCTGAAGAAAAGCAGCCCTACAGCATGATGCTGCCACCACCGTGCTTCATCATGAGGATGGTGTTCTTTTGGTGATGTGCTTCTTTTGTTATTATGGAATGATTATATCTTTTGGAATTGGTCTCACCAGACAAGAACACATTTTGGCACATGGTTTGGGTTGATTTAGTTGAACTTAGATGTTTTTTTTTTCTTTCTGAAAAAGGGCTTCTGTCTTGCCAGACGTGAAGAATATGAGAGATTGTTGTCACATTCAGAGAGTAATCAGTACTTGCCAGATGTTGCTGCAGCTCCTTTAATGTTGCTGTAGGTCTCCTGGCTGACTCCCTGATGTGTTTGTCTTGTCCTTTTATAAATTTTGGAGGGATCCTGTTCTTGGTGATGTCACTGTGGTGCCCCATTTTCTCCACTTGTTGATGATGGCCTTCACGGTGTTCCATGGTATTTGAGCTAATGTTTTGGAAATTATTTTATACCCCTCTCCTGATTGATTTACAGTGGCAAGAAAAAGTATGTGAACATTTTGGAATTTCATGGTTTTCTGCATAAATTTGTCATAAAATGTGATCTGATCTTCATCTAAGTCAGGGTATTGACAAACATAATGTGTCTAAAATAATAACACAAAATAAATTCTGATCTCTCATGTCTTTATTGAGAACAACCAAAAAAACCTCATAGTGCTTGTGGAAAAAGTATGTGAACCCTTGAGTTAATGACCTGAAAAAAGCTAATTGGAGTCAGGTTTCAGCACACCCGGAGTCTCGTTAAGAAAATGAGTTTGGAGGCGTGGACTACAGCTACTTTCACTGATAAAAACCACTCAAACTTTTGGTGTTTGCTCTGCACAAGAAGCACACGCTTATGTGAGCCATGCCTTGCCAAAAAGAGCTTTCAGAGGATCTACCATCAAGAATTGTTGATTTATATAAAGCTGGCAAGGGTCACAAAGTGATTTCAAAGACTTTAGAACTTCACCAGTCTGCAGTTAGGCAAACATTCTACAAATGGAGACACTTTGGGACTGTTGCTACTCTACCAAGAAGTGGGCATCCAGTCAAGATGACACCAAGAGCACAACGAAGACTCATCAGTGAGGTAAAAAAACAACCCCGAATGACCGCCAGTTCCAATGATGCCTTCAAATCTTCGGCTAACATCTCTGTTCATGAGTCTACAATACGTCAAACACTGAACAAGCAGGGTATCTACGGCAGGACACCACGAAGGAAGCCACTGCTTACTGAAAAGAACACTGCTGCACGCCTGAAGTTTGTAAAGAGTACATTGACACTCCACAGCGGTATGGGCAAAATGTTTTGTGGACTGATGAAATTAAGATTGAACTATTTGGAAAAACCACACAGCGCTACATCTGGCGTAGAAAGGGCACGGCATATCATCATGAAAACATCAATCCAACCGTAAAGTACGGTGGAGGAAACATCATGATTTGGGCCTGCTCTGCTGCATCAGGGCCTGGACAGCTTGCAATCATTGAGCTGAAGATGAATTCCCGAGTATATCAGACAGTTCTTCAGGATAATGTGAGAATGTCTGTACGTCAGCTGAAACTGTGTAGAAGTTGGGTGATGCAGCAGGACAACGACCCAAAACACCGGAGCAAGTCCACAACAGAATGGCTTCAGAAAAACAAAATCCGCCTTTTGGAGGGGCGGAGTCAGAGCCCAGACCTCAACCCTATAGAGATGCTATGGAATGACTTGAAGAGAGCCGTACACATGAGACATCCAAAGAATATGACCGAGCTAAAGCAGTTCTGCAGGAAGAACGGGCTAAAATTCCTCCTGAACGATGGGCAGGTCTGATCCACAGCTACAGGAAGCGCCTGGTTGAGGTTATTGCTGCCGGGGGGGGTCAACCGGTTATTAATTCTAAGGGTTCACTTACTTTTTCCACTGCCATTTTGAATGTTGAATGAGTGTGTTCAATAAAGACATGAGGGATCAGAATTTATTTTGTGTTATTATTTTAGACACATTATATTTGTCAATACCCCTGACTTAGATGAACATCAGATCACATTTTATGACAAATTTATGTAGAAAACCATGAAATTCCAAAAGGTTCACATACTTTTTCTTGCCACTGTATTTCAGTAAGTGAGACACCATGCATGCTTTGTAAGCTCTCTGAGGATCATGGCTTCAGCAGTCAGATGAAACCAAGAAGATCTGAAGAAAATATTACAGAAACAACTGAACTCCTTCAGTTTTTTATTATTAATCTACACACAATAACCCATAACGCCAAAGCAAAAATGAATCTAAATGTATTAAAATCCAACACTGAAATATCTCATTCAGTTCGAGTATTCAGACCCTTGGCTGAGGCACTAGGAGAAGAATGTACTGATGTACAGAGTGATGCGTGTTTCATTCCTGTAGCTTATGTCATACCGGGCAAAAGCTTTCAGTCTTTACTGTCGTCAGTTCAGTTTGTCAACAACCTCACTGCATGAGCTGAGCAGAAAAAAGACAAGAATTAAAGGTCACCACATCGCAATGCGGCTCAGCAGGCTGCTCCCTTCTCAGAGAGGATGTGGGGCTCTCGCCCAGTAAAACAGCAGGCCGCTGTGAGTATCACAAACATGGATATGGTGGCTGTGTCTCACTGAACGTCAAGTTGCTCCCGATGGCAAGTTAGCGCCTTGCATGGCAGCTCTGCTACCATTGGTGTGTGAGTGTGAGTGTGTGTGTGAATGGGTGAATGAGACACAGTGTAAAGCGCTTTGGATAAATTTTATTATTTTACCATTTACCTCAAATATAACAAATATTTTTCTAAAATGTCATGTATGAAATTAAATTTAATTAAAAAGAACAGCCTTCACACAGCAAGAAGTGATTCAGAGGAAGAGAATCTGATGAAGTGATCAGAAAGGCTCTAAGAAAAGTTTCCCATGTAGAAGATTTATTCAACAGTCAACGTCTTGAGGAATTACAAAGTGTGTGTTCTAGATGAAGATGATAGATCAACATGACTTATTTAACTTTTTTTTTAGCAGTTATTGTTTCTCCATTCAATAATAACACCATTTTCTGAAAACACATTTTAATGTGATTATTTCTTTATTTAATTTTTTTTAATATTACATGAAGATTACTACAACTGCTTCTGAAGGTTAAAATTCTTTCACGTTGTCAGAAACTAAACTTTATTCATTGTAATGATTGTATAAATAAACGCACTGCATAACGGACAGCAAGTGAAAATAGTCAAATTTATTATTTCCGATTGTAAAAGATTACAATAAACCAATTATATAATATTATATATTAAATATGAGTCTCTGAGTCGACTTTGATTCTTTCTAGAAATAAATGCTTAAAACCAGCAAAATGTAATAAAAATCTCAAACATTTACTTCATTTCATCGACACAGCTTCCTGGTCACGTGTTTAGGGTGTGGCCAAGCGGTGCTTTTGTGTTTGTTTGGGAATTGTTGTGAAAATTTCAGTTGGCAAACTTTCACTACTTACAAACTCCTTAAAGAAATTAAAACAACAACAATAACAATATTATACAAACACACATTACGCTTAAAAGAGGTAAAAATTCAAATAAAAAATATTGACTTCAGAGTTTTGGACTGGAGGACATAGAAATCATGTTTATTTATTTGTTTGTTGTTGATTCTACAGTTTTTCAGCATTAATAATGACGATGTTTGAGCATATACATTAGAAACAGATGATTATTTCTAGGCCTGGGTAATAAATATAGATTCTCTGATTTTAATCGAACTTCAATTTAAAGAAACGATATCGATATCTGTAGTTCGTCTCCCGTCCTGAAGATGTTTTAAATTTTGAAAACGGTTTTATTTCTTAAACATGTTTCAAGTTGTTAACGAATTTCACTGTTGCACATTTACAGTGTTTATATTTTTATTTATTACAGTAGTGTGCAGTTTGTGTTACCGTTTGTTTTTATTTATGATTTCTTTTTTACTCAAGTAAAAGAAAAAAAAATTAAAGATAATTGTGTGTGTTAAAGTAAATGTGTATTTCAGTAATGTAGCTAAGTAGCAGGGTTTCAGTTACCAGAATTTATATTAAAATTTGGATTCCATGTGTGCAAAACTAACATTTTAAATGAAACATTGATAACTAATTAATATTGAATCAAATCAATCTAACCCTAAATCGAATCGAATCAAAACCATATAAATAAGAATCGAATCGAATCACAAATTGGTCACAATACCAGGCCTAATTATTTCCACCATAAAATTATATGTTAATATTTCATATCATAACCACGATTCTTGTAAAAGTGCATCCATTAGTGCAGTGCAGAAAAACAAAACAAAACAAAAAAACGAACATTACAGCCTTGAAATCTTCTCATGTCAAAAATATATTATATTCATGAAAAAGAATCATTACTTAGATTGTTTTTGTCTTTGTGTGTTTTTTTTAGCATACTGCTACTACTGGGCCAAAAATAATAATACATTTCCTCTACTAATGTTACTGAGCAGTGTCATAAACACGTTGCAGCTAGGCGTTCTAGCATTGTCCACTCTTCACCACCATGACATTTTTATTCTGATGCCTGTAGAGGAAAAAAACACAGATTTAAAGCTCCTTGGAGAAATAGGACACTCCTGCAGATGAAAAACCTGCAGCTCTCATGATGCACTGAGGAAAATTAGAACCTTTTTTATTTTATTAATATTTACTGAAAGTACATTTCCTGAATTAAAGACATGGACGTAATCTCAGACTAATGATAAACAAATGAAGAACCATGCTGTTACCTCTGTTAGTTCCACTGAAGGGAAATCGTAATGCTACAGCGTACAAAGACATTCTATACAACAGTGTGGGGAAGAACCTCGTGTGTGTGATGGTCAGGTACTTTTAGTCATATAGCGTTTTATCATTCCTTAACTCATCAACGTACCTGCTTGTCACGCACAGCATGCACTCATTAGAGTAGGTTACGCCATCGTCGCCGCACACTGGAATAAGTTCACGTGTACACACATCAGTTACATAGTTCTGGCAGTTGGCCTGTGAAAAAAAACAAAAAAACAGGACACTTTTACGAAAGATTTCACCAAGTAAAAGTATTTCATTCTGTTTATTTACACTGGCACATGGAGGAGTACAGCATTTGCATGTTACCTCTCTGGGTGTGGTGCTGTCGTCTGCTGCCGTGACGGCTGAATGAGGGGAAACAAAAGAGGAAATAGACTCGATGACGTGACCAGAAATGGCAGGTGGAGATTGTATGTACAGAATGTAGACGAGCGACGAGTATCTTGCTAGGCTTAACTACATACGTCAAGTAAGTAAGGAATAAACACTTGAGGGTGTGCTGCAATGGGAAAACCTTCTGACCAATCCAACAGTACTTCACACGCTCGGACAAATTTACTACAAACAATATAAAGATCAGGGAGCAGATGTGATGTGTTATCATCACCACTTCCTGTTCTACCTGTTCCTGTGTCAATACGGGACATCGTACGCATGTACCCATGATGTACACTCTCAGAATAAAGAGTACTAAACCAGAACCCTCAACAAACACCTTCTGTATCTTTTATTGTATGTTTCTGGAAATACCTTCTCTTTCCGGGTAAAAGATATAAAGTGTATAAAGTGACAAAGGCCAAGAGCACAACAAACCACAGTATCATTAGCACACTGATATTTCTACGTATGTGTCAGTATAAGTCGTACTCACCAGCCAAACAGACGAGAACACAAACGCTGATCAGGAAAACCAGCCTCATGGTCAATGTGTGTGTGTGTGAGAGAGAGTCAGGAGAGAGAATATCTTACCGCAGTAAGGTGTGGTATGCATTTTGTGTCAGGTCATGAATACTCCTCTCTCTGTTGTCCCGCCCCTCAGTGTTCAGGAAAAACCTGTCTGACGAAATCCATAGATTTCCGAAAACATTAAATAAAACAGCTCTGAATTCAGTTCTGGAATTTCCCCCGGATTATTTTTCCTAACACTGGACATTAAACTCATTAAAAGATTTTTCCTGAATTGGCATGATTGTGTAGAAAACTCTAAAGTGTGGAGTCCAGAATCCGACATTAGAATTGTGTTCAATATAGCGTTCATTATTAAGACTTTAAAAAAACATTCTGTGAAAGTAATGACAGCATGTACAGGATCTCACTGTGGAAAGATTTCGATCAGGAGAGGGATAGAAAACAACTTCCAAAGCATTATATTCCATGGAACACCGTGAAGACCACAAGTGGAGAAAATGGATCAGGAAAATCACAGAGAACAGGACGTTCCTCCAAAATAGACAAAAGCACAAGAAGAAAACTTATCATTAAAGGAGCTGCAGGAACATCTGACAAACACTGATTACTCTTTACATGTGACAACAATCTCTCGTATTATTTACACATCTGGACTATGGGGTAGGACGGCTAGACGAAAGCCTTCTCACAAAAAACATTGAAGCTCAACTCAATCTTCCCAAACCACGAGGCTAAATGTGTTCTGGTCTGATGAGATCAAGGTAGAACTTTTTAGACATAATTCTAAAAGATATGTTTATCACAAAAACAAGACACACAAAGATCACACAAAGATCACCAAACCCACGATGAAGCATGGTGGTGGCGTCATCATACTATGGTTCTGCTTCTCTTCATTTGGGACTGGGGCTTTATCCATCCATCCTCAACTGCTTATCCGTAGTTGGGTCGCGGGGGCAGCAGCTCCAGCAGGGGACCCCAAACTTCCCTTTCCTGAGCTATATTAACCAGCTCTGACTGGGGGATCCCGAGGCTTTCCCAGGCCAGTGTGGAGATATAATCTCTCCACCTGGTCCTGGGTCTTCCCCGAGGTCTCCTCCCAACTGGACATGCCTGGAACACCTCCCTAGGGAGGCACCCAAGGGACATCCTTGTCAGGTGCCCGAACCACCTCAACTGACTCCTTTCAATGCAAAGGAACAGCGGCTCTACTCTGAGTTCCTCTCGGATAACCGAGCTTCTCACCCTATCTCTAAGCAAGAGGCCAGCCACTCTCCTGACAAAACCCATTTCGGCCGCTTGTACCAGCATTCTAGTTCTTTTGGTCACTATCCAGCCTTCATGACCATAGGTGAGGGTAGGAACGAAGATTGCCCGGTAGATCGAGAACTTTGCTTTCCGGCTCAGCTCTCTTTTCGTCACAACGGTGCTGTAAAGCGATTGCAATACTGCTCCCGCTGCTCCGATTCTCCGGCCAATCTACTGGCAGTCTATTCCAGCAAAACCCTGCAGGCCTCTGTTAGACAGCAGACGAGGAAGAAACACTTCACCTTCCAGCACAAATCCAAGTCCATGAAGAAACGGCTTCAGAAGAAGAAGATCAGTGTTTTGGAATGTCCCAGTCAGAGTGGAATAAAATTGCTAAATAAAGATGTGCTAAGTCAGGAGACTCTTACCCCCAAAACACTTTCGTTTTTTACATCACAAGAACATGTCGTTTTAAAGGGGGTGTATAGACTTTTTTTTTAATGTCCATTGCATTTCCACATGTACATCCAACATTTTGAAAATAAGAGGGAGGAAAAAAATCAACAATAAACAAGAGTGATAAGTGATGTGATAAGCAGGTGAGCGTCGGAGAGTAACTCCAAGAAAAATCACCAGGACTTCATCCGAGCTCAGGAATGCTAACTGAAGAGAGTAAGATTTCTCAGAGAAACACAATGTACAGCAGTAATTACATTACAGTACAGCAGTAATTATAAAAAACACATCCATATAGGGAAGATAGTGGCCTCTGGTGGTAAAACATGGAGTTGCAGTATGTGGCTGCGTCTTTCTGTACTGCAGAAATACAATTTAATATCCAGTGTTTACCACTGGCAGCTGGCTGATGACAAGATCTTCCCAATGTAGATTAGCGGACCAATCGGATCGCAGATCACATCTACCAACAAAGTACTAATAGTTTACAAACACCGTTCCTTTCTGTACATTTATTCATCTTCAATGCACATATAAAACAATATCAGTGTGTATGAGACCGTGACCCCTGGTGGTAAATCATGAGATTGTCAGGTGTAGCAGAGACAAAATTACAATCGAGCTACCCTGTGTGTACCCTTTAGTACCCATATTGCTACAAAGCAGTTAGTGTATTATAGGTTTTACAGATACCCTGGGACCCTGACCAGAATAACTGACTAAGGATGAAAGAATGAATAAATGAACACAGAACATACCCTAACGTTAGAATATGGTTCCTGTTTGGTTATTTTTTTGGGAACCAAATAACAACGTTCTCTGTAGGTTCTTTTTTTTTTAAACCAAAAACTAACTTCCCCAGAATGTTGCAGGGAGATCCAAGACTCAAGAGTTTATGTATTTGTCACATACACAGTTATATACAGTATCCAACATGCAGTGAAATGAGAACCTGGCCTACTCCTCCTTAGCTTTCTCACTGCATTGTTTGGAGAAGAGGGCTATCACTGCATTTTGTTTTCACACAGATGTCATTAAAGCTACATTAAAACTTCTAGAGTTTTGAAGTAAATATGTTTAAAAACTATAAACTCCCTCTGTATGTGTGTATTTATCATTGTAAATTTCCTGGGGGTGATGTCTTTGTTATTCAGGTACGAGGATAAGGTGCAGTATTTCTGTGTTTATAAGATTGCACTCTTCTGACTGAGTTCCAGTTCATCCTACTGGTGATTGGAGCATTCTGGGCCTTGTGTCGTAAACTGGAGGAGTGACTCCAACTCGTGTTAATGAACTCGTAGTCAGAATTTAAACAGAAGTGATCTTTATCTGCTGTTTCTGCTGTCAGTGATGAGTGGAACAGGTCATACCTGTCTCTCTAAAACTCCTCCTATTAAAGAAGTACAGAGTCCGAGACGACTGCAGTCCTTTTGCAGTGTTCTGCTCTGGTGAGTTTAGTTTTATTCTCGGTTTATGGAGAATTCTGAGTCTCATTTTCAGCTCTGTGAAAGGAAGTGATTACTAACTGGACCTGCAAAGTCGTATATTAACTTTAAACAAACCTGGAATCAGGGTGTGATTACTTTTGATCAAAGTGAAAGTGAATCTGAACATTCGGACTGGAGAGAACAGCAACAGCAGCAAAATAAAATGGCTTCTAAGTTTTCAGAGGAGGATTTCTCTTGTCCTGTGTGCTGTGAAATCTTCACGGATCCTGTTCTCCTGCGCTGCAGTCACAGTGTGTGTAACGTGTGTTTGCAGAAGTTCTGGGAGACCAAAGGATCCAGAGAATGTCCTCTATGTAGGAGGAAGTCGTCTATGGAGGAACTTCCCATGAATCTGGCCTTAAAGAACCTGTGTGAGACTTTCTTACAGGAGAGAAGTCAGAGATCTTCATCAGCGTCTGAAACAGTCTGCAGTCTGCACAGTGAGAAACTCAAACTCTTCTGTCTGGATGATCAACAGCCGGTGTGTGTGGTGTGTCAGACTTCAAAAATACACACCAACCATAAATTCTCTCCCATTGATGAGGCATTAACAGACCGTAAGGTAAATAAAATGTTCCTGTAAAAGTTGTTTGTAAAAACTTGTAAATGTTAGACTAAAGCAGTGTACACCAATAAACCCACATCCTATAAGTCTACACTTTTCATTGTTTCTTCTGTACTTGGTGCATTTGAAAAGCTCTAATGAGTGCTTGTAAGAGAGAATACAGCTATTACTAAACACAGAGTCTCCATGCAGTGTGTTGATTTGTTTCAGGAGGAGATGAAAACTGCTCTGAAGCCCCTACAGGAGAAACTGAAGATCTTTAAAGACTGTAAACTGAACTGGAGTCAGACTGCAGAACATATAAAGGTTAGAATCAATAAGATGCTTTTGATATTAGAATGATATTTTGCATCACTGCATAATCAGTTCTATTTCATTTGATTTCCTCTTCACTGCAGATTCAGGCCCAACACACAGAGCGGCAGATTAAGGAGGAGTTTGAGAAGCTTCACCAGGTTCTACGAGATGAAGAGGCAGCCAGGATAGCTGCACTGAGAGAGGAAGAGGAGCAGAAGAGTCAGATGATGAAGGAGAAGATTGAGAAGCTGAGCAGAGACATATCATCTCTTTCAGACACAATCAGAGGCGTAGAAGAGGAGATGAGGGCTGAAGACGTCTCGTTCTTACAAGTGAGGATCATTTAGTCAGTATTTATACTGTGAGAAAGTAAAACTTCTTTCCATCATCAGAAACGTCACATTTCAGTGGTGTAAAAATGTCCATCAGATCCACTGATATTTGCTTTGTTGTTTTACAGAACTACAAGGCCACAGTGAGAAGGTGAGTGATGTGCTTCCTGTCTCTCTCGTTCTCTGTGTTTCTGACTCCAAACCCACAGCAGCACTGACTCCTGAATGTTTTTGCAGAGCTCAGTGCACACTGCAGCATCCAGAGGAGCTTTCAGGACCACTGATCCATGTGGCAAAACATCTGGACAACCTGAAGTTCAGAGTCTGGGAGAAGATGCAGGACGCTGTCCAATACAGTAACAATCTTTCTTTCTTTCTTTCTTTTTTGGAGTGTGTGTTTTTTAGTTTTTTCCCCACTGGTTTTCTGCCTTTGTTAGTAACCCTAATGTGGTCATTATAATGACATTTGTTTGTAGTAGTATTAATAATAATAATAATAAAATGGATCATTGCAGCGGCTTACAAAAGTTTTAGATTTACAATTCTTATAAAGATTGTTTACATTTGTAATTTAAATACACCCGGTTATATATGTTTATTCATTAATATTGTAATTACAGTTATCATTTCTTTGGTTTAGGCTAATGTTAGCTAGTTCCATGCTAACGTAATGTTTAAGTTAGCTTAGCTCTATCGAAACAAAATGTAAAAAGGGAATCTAATGAAATGGAAAAGACACAATGTACAGTCACAATGGGTTTTCTTTTGTAGCTTTCATTTCTTATTCCTGTGTTTGTGTGTGTGTCTGTGTGTGTGCGTGTGTGTGTGTGTTTTCAGCACCTGTAACTCTGGACCCCAACACTGCTCATCCTAAACTCATTGTATCTGATGATCTGACCAGTGTAAGACGCAGTGGTGAGAAACAGAAGCTTCCTGATAATCCAGAGAGATTTGATGCTCATTGGTGTATCCTGGGCTCTGAGGTCTTTAACTCAGGGACACACTGCTGGGACGTTGAAGTAGGAGACTGTACAGTGTGGGATGTGGGTGTGATGTCAGAATCTGCTCAGAGGAAGGGAGAGATATTCTCCAGAAGTGGAATCTGGTTTGTGGGGTATTCTGATGGTAAATATAGAACATGGTCTACACCACAGTCACTCACTCTCCTCTCAGTAACACAGAAACTCCAGAGGATCAGAGTGCAGCTGGACTGGAACAGAGGAAAGCTGTCATTCTCTGACCCTCTCACTAACACACACATACACACTTTCACACACACATTTACTGATAAATTACTGCCATTTATAGGTCTTGGTGGTGACAAATCTCCTGTAAAGATCCTCCCACTTCAGTGCTCTGTAAGAGTGAATCAGTTCAGTTAGCGCTGATATTGTTTTATTCCAATTCATTAATGAAATATTGCTGATGAAAAGATTCATGTTCTTTGTGAAAGTCTGTTTTTACTGAAGCACTGAACACTTCATTGTGGAATTTATTTTGAAGTGTTCTATTATTATTTCGACTCACCTTAACAATTACATCAAAATAATGTGAAAACTCAAAATAATAAGATAATATCTCGAATATTAATATATCTTGAAGTTCCAAGATATTAAATGAAATATTTTAAGTGAAAATAACGACCTACTGTGTTGAAATAATGAATTATTAAATAAAAATAATGTGATAAAGTTCAAATAACTCCATAGTACATTTCCCCACAACGTTCAGTTCAGGGCTTCCAGAAACAAATAAACCACAGAATGAATTTAAAATCATAAAAATATGTTTAAACATAGATCTCTATCTCTATTCCTTTTATTCCTGAATTTAAATCATTGTAAATAAACTGAGGCTTTGAAGACTGGTGTTTTTACTGTATTTGTATTGTTAGCGCTATGCTGTTAATCCTGGGTGAAATGTTTAGCTGGATGTGTGTGTTATGTGTGAAACTGTGCAGTGGAGGAGAATTCAAATTGAGCTCTAAGTTTCCCTCAACCAGCAGTTTGTGGTTGTGTAAAGATCAGATGGATCTGTATGTTAATCCTGCATTATTAGTTAAATAGTGGAATGTGATTCTGAACAATTTCACATTCCCAGTTATATAAGGGTGTACAAACTGATAAAAGCTGGGTATTGGATTATTTTTGTTTTTATTTTTTCCCTAAAATATTTCTGTTTGTTTGTCACTTGACATTTATATGTTGAAATTTCACAATAAAAGGTGAAAAAGTTTCAGACATGATTTATTTTTACATCACAAAAACTTGCCATTTAACTTAGGGGTGTGTAAACTTTTTATATCCACTGTAGATATCAGCAATTCTGTGCAAGCTAAGAATTTTAACACAGCTGCAGTTAGCAATCAAAAATGGTCAGTATTTTATTTTCATGTATTAAGTAATTAATCCAATAATAATCAAATATCTCGCCACATTTATCACACACTACTACATGATTAGAGACGATTTCCAAAGATCAAACAGAGTTAAAGTTTATTAATATTCACGCATGCCCTTGTGCTGGCCGTAACGAATTACGCCACACGTACTTTGGTATATACTTTGAAAAGGCAAAACATATGCTGATCACATTTTCATGTAAAAAAAGTATTTGCCCCCATCTTGAATTCTTCTGTTTTTGTGTATCTCATACTGAACAGTTTTACATCTTCAAACGAAATACAACATAAAACACATCCAACTTGAGTAACACACCACAGTTTTATTTATTTATTTTATTGAAGCAAACAAATTATCCAACACCTATCACCAATGTAAAAAACTAATTGCCCCCTTAAACTTAAACTCTGGTTGTGCCGCCTTTAGAAGAAATAACTACAACCAAACACTTCCGATAACTGGAGATCAGTCTTTCACAGTCCTGTGGTGGAATTTTGGCCCGCTCTTACTTTCAAAACTGCTTTAGTTCAGCCACATTGGAGGGGTTTCGAGAATTAACTGCCTGTTTAAGGGCCTGCCACAGCATCTCAACTGGTTCATGTCAGAACTTTGACTAGAGAGTAGAATTCATGTTTCCCTCAATTACTGCAAGTTGCCCAGACCCTGAAGCAGCAAGACATCCCCACACCATCACACTACCACCACCATGCTTGACCATAGGTATGATGTTCTTTTTGTGTTTGGTTTACACCAGATGTAAAGGGACTCCTGTCTTCCGAACAATTCCACTTTCGACTCATCAATCCACAGAACATTCTCCCAAAAGGTTTGAGGATCATCAAGGAGTGTTTCGGTAAAATTCAGATGAGCCTTAATGTTCTTCTAGGTCAGCAGTGGTTTTCACTGAAAACCAGGGGAAATGAAAACCATCATGAATGCAGTTTCATAGATTTGGGGAACTAATAACTGGGGGGGGGGGGGGGGGGGGATACATTTTCACCCAGGTCCAGTTGGTATTGGATAACTTGTTTGCCTCAACAAATATCATTTAAAAACTGTATTTTTTGTTTGCTCAGGTTGACTTTTTACATTAGATTTTGTTATAATTTCTGAAACAATATAGCATAAGACACAAAAGCAAGAAATCAGGATGGGCAAATACTTTTTCACAACACTGTATATGTAAAATATGAAATGTCTGAAGCAGCATGCATACAGTGTAAGCCAAACAGAAATGGAGTAATTACATTCAGATGGGTTGGCAATACCTAGTTGCGGTGCATGGAGCTCCTCTTGACTTTTAGGAGATCTTGACCTTAGTCTGAGGCTTCTAGGATTATTTATAATTAAAAATCAGCTAATTCAGTTTCTGTAGTGCTTTTGTAAAAGCTAATCATACTTTTTTTTTACTGCCCAACTCCTTTATGTCAATCACCAATATATTTTGTTTTGCCGGTTGGAAACATGGGGGCAGGAAAAACAAAGAAGCAAGAATTCATTGAATAAAACATGCATTTATTTTGCACATCAGTTACCAACACACAGAACCAAACAATACTTTACAGGTCTGTTTACAACAAATGAAAAGGGAAGTTGCATATTTGCATAAAAACATCTATAATTTCTATATTTTCTTGCATTCAATAACAATACAAAATATTTTAGAGACATTTGAGGTACAAATAAATAGCCTGCACCTTTTGATGGAAGTAGGCACCAAAAGTTCTCAGGTATTGTGGCAGAAGAACATTCAGTGCTTTATAGGTCAATAGTAGTATTTTATAGTTAATGTGAAATTTCACTGGGAGCCGATGCAGGGTGGATAAGATCGGGGTGATGTGGTCATATCTTCAGTTAGTTCAGAATGCAGCTGAAAGAGTTCTTGCTAGAACCAGGAGCTTGTTTATGAACCTGCTGGAACATCCAGACAGTAAGGGATTACTATAATCCAACCTAGTGGTGACAAACATGAACAACTTTTTCTACATCATGTAATGACAATATGTCCGAGATGAAAGAAGGCTATCCTAGTAATATTATCTACATGAGCATCAAATGATAGACTGGAGTCAATAATCACTCCAAGGTCTTTTACTGCTGCACATGATGAAACAAAGTCCATCCAGAGTAACTGTGAGATCAGAAAGATTACTTCTAGCTACACGTGGTCCTAGTACAAGTTCTTCTGTCTTATCAGAATTAAGTAAGAGGAAGTTAATAAGCATCCAACGTCTAATGTCCTTTACACATTCCTCAACTTTTAAGCTGCTGTCTGTCCTCTGGCTTCGCTGAAACATACAGCTGTGTATCATCAGCATAACAGTGGAAGATCATTCCATGTTTATGAATAATTTGACCTAGAGGGAGCATATATAAATTAAAAAGCAGTGGGCCTAAAACAGAACCTTGTGGAACACCAAATTTAACCTCAGTATGCACGGAGAAGTCTCCATTTACATCTACGAACTGATAACGATCGGTCAGATAAATCCTGAGCCAGGAGAGGACTGTTCCCTTAATGCCAACAACATTTTCTAATCTATCAAGGAGAATAGTATGATCTATAGTATCACAAGCTGTGTCATAACTAAAATGACTAGGTTGCTGAATTTTCTTCTAGTTAGTCAATACAATAATCCTCAATTTACTGATCAAAATAAAGCCACGAACAAGATAGATGAGAGAAGCAAAAATCCAGTTTATTGTTCAAAAAACAACATGAGATCCCCTCGTGAGACGTCCCAAAATTGATCTGAATCTAAGCACAGATTCAATGCCCTTTTATACAGTCTTATCTGTAGGTTACGCCTACTTATCTCATTATTTTGGAATCCCAATATGCTTTATTAACGTCTTTTCTGATTCCCATTAAATCCAACTTTCCCCAAAACGAAGTACGATTAGCACGAGCTTTTCTCGTTCTGAATTCCCCTTAGAACACATTTTCTGTCATTGGATATCTCCTTATCTCCATGTTTTTCTTTTGGGTATTTAAAACAATTTCCAGGCCTTCACTGCCATTCCCACTCCCGGTAACCGAGCTGTGTGCATCTCATCGCTCATTGTCCTGAACAATTAATTGGATATTTTCATCACTTCTTCATTATGGGTAAGATATATTTTTATTATTGCTTAATGTTATATGTATTTCTTCTCTAATTCTAAGTTTGTTTATGGTTTTTGGTGCTCTTTAGATATTCTGTGAGTATATGTGTGTTTGTGCGTTTCTTTTGACCATATTTGTAAGTGTGTGTGTGTGCTCCTTTTGAACATGTTTGAGTATGTGGGTGTGTATTTTTCAAAACATTGTATGAGTGTGTTTTTCTCAAATGAGTGTGTTTCTTCCCCTTTTCCATGCTTTTATCCATGTATTGATACCTTTTTCTTACATTCTTTGCATGTGCTTGTTCATGTATTAATATGAATATATTTTAATTGTTACCACTACTGTTTTATCTCATTTCCGTCCTTGTGCTGATCTTCATCCAGCTAATCAACGCCCTGCTGCAGCCGGACTCTCTCTCTCTCGGCTGCTCAACCCCACAGGCCTCGGTGGCCAGGGTGAATATATACGTCATCAGCTGGCTTATTTGGCCATCAATGTTACAGCTCTGCTGGAACGTCTCTGCTCCTCACCTGCACCTACCAGGCCTCCCTATTCCCCTGCCTAGCGGATCATTCCATCGGTGACCTATGTTCATGCTTCCACTCAAACTGAAGCTCAATTTCTTCCCGTAACTTCTGTGGAGGGCCTGTTTATTATTTTCTTTGATGATGATAGTAACTTTGCTACAAACACATCATATGACCTCTCACCTACAAATTATTCACCTATAAGCCCTATTCCCTCCCCAGAATATGTGTATGATAGTGATTCTCAGTAAACTACATACTCTGTTACCCTTTTTCCTGTGTTTTAAATTTATTCCCACATTCCTCCCTTTGAGGATCTCTGAGCCTCACTCTTAATTCAAGGGATACCTATGTATAAATAATGTCTTTTACACCATTTGGCCACCATGCGTCAATTGTCTTATTGTTACTGTTATATACCCTGCGTGCCGTCTGTCCAATCTCTCCAGCCCTATATCATCCACTGCAGCTGAGACCTCTTCAATTGCCTGACCTGGGTGTCTCTCAAACAAATTTCGAGCTATTGGAGGTAAAAAGTCCACTCTGGTATTGCTATTCCATTCAAAATAACACGGCAGCTGTAAAACTGGACGTAATGACCTCTCACCAGGCTGAGCCGGACACACAAACCAATACACTGCCATGGCTTCTACTTGTGCAGATAACAAGATATTAAGATAATAAGTCAAGGTGCTCAGGTAATTGGTTGATGTGAATTGATACTATGTTGTTATACTGTATGTAAGTGATACGATTTGACTATATTCTGTTGACTACATCAAGCACTAACAATGCTCCTATTTTTGACTACATCTAATGATAATATCCCTATAGTGTCCTTATTTTCTCGGATAGGCCTTATTGACCACTAGCTTGTATCTTCAGGACTCAAGGGTTCATTTGATTTTCCCAAAAGAAGTCTGACCCAGGGGTGGACGAAAAAACCTCTTAACCCAGTTGCGAGGAAAAATTCCCACCCTGCCAGCACTGTGGGCTCGACAGTGGCTACACCTGGCTCAGCTTTTGACAATATGTGTCTCTGTAACCACAATATACATTTTTCATTAGGGCTAGTGTACTTTTCATTAGGGCTAGAGTGCAATGCTTGAACCCAGGTAAGCTGTGAGCTTTCACAGATCTTTGTACCCCAGCTTATGCTCCATACACAAAGCCTTGGCTACTGCCTTTATATCCTGATTAACAAAATGCGGAGAATTGTCTGAGCTGATGAAATCCGGAACTTCAAACCGTGGAATAACTTCCCTACACAGAAACTTAGCCACTGTTAATGCTTCTTGATTGGCTGTTGCAACTGCCTCTACCCAACGACTGAAGCGGTCTGTCACCACCAATATGTATCTCTTGCCCTCCTTCCAATTGTCACTGCCCATATCCACAAAGTCCATTATTATGTGCCTGAATGGATCCTTTGGTTCTGGAATATGCCCTATTGGGGCTGTGAAGTTCTTGCGGACATTGTGTCTTATGCATGTCTTGCATTGATTTAGTGCCTTATTAATCATGCTAGCTAAGTAGGGGAACCACCAAACCTCCCTGATTTTCCTCAAGGTTTCTCCTCTATTACCATGGTCCACCCCCATGTGCATCTTTTATGAGCAGCGGTAAGAGACTCAGTGGGGCCACACACAAGCTTTCTACACTCCACCACAGCCCTGTGCCTCGTTCTTTCTTTGCTCCTCTAGCTATCCATTTAACTATTTCTGCCTCACTGGCCTCTTTTTGTATTTCCACGATTTGTTCGACATTATCCTCTTGTGGGTTTCTGACCTCTTCCTCCCCCGGGTTTATCAAGGCCAGCACTGGTGATGATCCTAAAGCAGCTTTCTTTGCTGCCTCATCTGCTGCCGTGTTATCCCTAGTAACAAAAGTACCATCAGTCTTGTGAGCCTGAGATTTCACGATCGCTAGGTCAGCTGGCAAGGTCATAGCATACAACAAATCTGATATAGCTGCTCCATGAGTAATTGTGGACCCATCTGCCCTCTGAAATCCTCTTTGTGCCCATATAGGCCCAAATACATGACATATTCCATATGTATATGCTGAATCAGTATAAATTGTACCGCTTTTACCACTTCCTAGTTCACATGCAGCAGTCAGAGCCCTTATTTCTGCCAATTGTGCTGAGCAGGGTTGGGGTAAAGAGACCTCCCTTACTGTTTTAAACGAAAGAGGATCCACCCTAGCCTCTACGACAGCAAATCCAGCTTTACAACTGATCTATAAAGAACACATGTTGTGCATTTGACAAAGGCTGATTGACAAAAGCAAGTGCTTTTAGGAATCTTTCTGATTTGGACATGCATTCATGGGGCAACACATCTTGAGGAGTAACCATTTTGTCAGCGGGGTTAACCTTGTTACACCTTTCTATGTTTAACTCTGGGGCAGACAGAATGACATCGCACCCTGTGCGTCGTGAGTTTGTAATGATGAAAGACTGACTGGTCAATAATGCATGCAATGCATGTGTTGTGTACAGCGTGGCAGGATACCCCATCGTAAGGGAGGATGCCTTTTGGTATGAAAATGCGGCAGCCGCCAAGGCACGATAACATGGTGGCATTCCCTTCTCAACGTTATCCTGTGTAGTACTGTAGTACGCTATAGGTTGTTTACCTACACCTGGTTGCTGTTGTGTCAATACAGCAGATGCAAAGCCTCATTGTTCTTAAATATACAAGTGAAAGGGTTTACCATTGGGTTTGCCAATGCAGGCGCTGACAGGGGTGGCCGTGACTCAGGTGGTAGAGCGGGTTGTCCACTAATCGTAGGGTTGGTGGTTTGATTCTCAGCCCACGTGACTCCACATACCGAAGTGTCCTTGGGCAAGACACTGAACCCCAAGTTGCTCCCGATGGCAAGTTAGTGCATTGCATGGTAGCTCCGCTACCACTGGTGTGTGAGTGTGTGTGTGAATGGGTGAATGAGACACAGTGTAAAGCGCTTTGGATAAAAGCGCTATACAAGTGTGCCATTTACCATTTACATCAATGTGGCTTTGAGTGATTCAAATGCAGCTAACGCCCCAGGGGTCCAGGTAAGAGGAGCATTTTGCTGTGTTTGGTCTGCGCTTTTGATTAAATCACAGAGAGGTTGAACTATTAGGGCAAAGTCACAGACCCATGGTCGGCTAAAACCTGCCATTCTTAAGAATGCTAACATTTGTCGTACGGTTTGCGGTTGGAGTGCTTTCCTAATGGCTTCCACGTGCTTAAGCGAAATTTTGCGGCTTGCCCCTTCTAGGACACATCCCAAGTACTCTACTTTAGCTTTACAAAACTGGAGTTTTTCTCTACTCACTTTGTGGCTGTTTTCGGCTAGCATAGTTAACACCTTTACAGAGTCTTCCTGACATTGTTCTTTGGTCAGGCTACAGAGTAAAAGGTCGTCCACGTATTGCAACAAGGTACTACGACAATTCAGAGTCTCAAGGTCACGAGCCAGAACCTGGTTGAATATAGAGGGGCTTTCACAATATCCCAGGGGAAGTCTCGTGTATGTGTGTTGTTGTCCAGCATAAGTGAACGCAAATAGATGCTGTGAATCTGGGTGGAGAGGTACACTAAAAAATGCAGAGCACAGATCAATTACCGTATATCACTTTGTTCCCTCAGGTATGTTTGATAACAACGTGTGCAGGTCTGGAACAATTGGCATTTCAGGTATCACTGTTTGATTTATAGCTCTCAAATCATGCACTAACCTCCATTTATCTGAATCGGGCTTCTTGACTGGAAAGATGGTAGTGTTACAAGGGCTCCTGGTGGGAATCAATACACCTGCTTCAATTAGCCCTTGTATGGTTGGTCTTAAACCTTCCCTGGCTTATGAGGACAATGGGTATTGTTTTTGATATGGAAGGTGAATGTTTCCTTTGACTTTTATCTTTGCTAGCGCTCCTGATTCAACTAACCCTACATCTGTTGGTTGCTTTGTCCATAACTTTTCTGGCACTTTTCTTAGCAGTTCTTCCTCATCTGGATCTTTTCCTTCCTCTACCATTACCATCTGATTTTGCCCTGCAGCTACCTTATGAATCACAACGCATGTTGCTTCTATTGGGTCTACTGCTGTTACAGAGGTTTGTATGAACTGCCCATCAGGTGACCTGTGTAAGTATGGGTTTTCAGTTGGTTTCCATTCCCTCACGTCCCTAGCCTGCTTAACCATTGGTCCTAAATCGTTAGGTTCAAACTTATTTGCGACCATAAGAGAGACATCGGGGACTGCATCCTCCACCTGGTACCGATTTTTCAGTCTTTCTGGCAGTTGTACCATAGCCCAGCCCAGTCGGGTCACATTGTATCTTTGCCCCTAGTTTACACAGGGCATCTCGGCCTAGAAAGTTCACTGGTGCCCCTGGAGAATATAGCAGGGGTGTCTGTATAGTAACACCATTGAGTGTAAGTTCCTGAGGCTCTGTGAAGCGTAAACTCTGTATTTTTCCTGAGAAGCCCATAGTTTGAATTGCTTTACAGGTGAGGGGGAGCTGTGAGCCTTCTTTCCCGATGCTTGAATAAGCAGCCCCTGTATCAATCATGAAGGGTACCTTTAATCTCTTCCCGACCGACACCGGGACCGTTGGTTCTTGTTCCGGGTGCAGTGACGTACTGCATCAGCTCCCTCTCTGACTTCTCTGGGCCTCTTCAACTCTGTTGTAGGTTTGGCCCTCCATTAGGGCCCAACATCGACCCTCCAGGCGGCAACCTGGCTGCAATTGTTGTTCCATCCATTGGTTCCCTCGTCCCTGTGCCATGGCATGTGGCCCTAGGGTCTGACCTCTCCTCTCAGCCCTATCCAATTGATCTCCCCATGTGTTCCTGGCCATTGCCTGTGGACAATTTCTCCTGAGGTGACTTGGGTCTCCACATGTCCAACATCCTTCAGCAGACATGCTCTGTCGGGTGGGTCCTTGCATTGGACCTCCACGAAAGAACCCTTTGCCTCAGCCCCTGTTCTGAGGCATCAGTCCTTGGAATCTGTCATTCTGGGGAGCTTGGGGCCTTCCTGCATACATGTATTCAACAGGTGCCAGCTGCATTGTAGGTATCTGTACAGGAGTGTATGTTACTTGTGCTTGTGTCGGTACTGCCACTGGGACAGCGGCCACAATTGGCTGTTCCTGAGGAGCCGTGGCTTGTGGTGTCACCATCAGCACACCTTGTTTGGCACTCTCTTTCTTATTTTCTTTCTCTTCTTGCTTTGCTCTTACTATCTCTCCCAGCTGTGCCTTGTACAGTTGGGTCATCAATGCCTCGGGTGCTTCTTTAGTTTCCTTTTTCTTTTTCCTGTACTGATCTACATGATGTGTTACATGTACTATGAATGAGTTCCATTCCATTGTATTCAGTCCCACTACGCTTTCTAATTTTTCTTGCACATCCTCAGGTAGGGCCTTCTTTAGCATCATCCTGAAGAGTCCTGCACTGGCAGAGGACTCGTCCCATTTGCCTCCTGTCTCGTCTCTCCATTTGTCCTGAAACTCCTGAAACACAAATTTCATTATATTTTCTTCCTCTTTCAGTTTGATAGTTTCTAGCTGTCCTGGATCTAACTTTGTGGGGTACATTTTTCTTATTGCTCCCCACACAATATTCCGCCTCAGGCCAAACGGCATTGGATCGCACCTGGGGTCATCCATCTCTTTCTTCAAGTTGGCCATTTCCATTATTTCTTCAGTTGAACCTTTGCCCACAGTCTGACACAATATGACTTTTATGTCTCCAATGGCTAACAGTTGTCCTGTTGTTTTCTCCTCAAACTTCGTTATCCACCTTTGACTTCCATCACACAGATTTGGAGGTTTCTGTACCAATCCTGTTAAGTCCATAAAGGTCCACGGTACATATTGCACTGCCTTGTAGCAGATCTCTTGCTAGTGCCTTCATTTGTAAATCGATTTGGAGCTTGGAGTGAATTTCATTCACGTAATGCCATCCTCTCATATTGGCCAGAGCCACCTCTTTCATCGTGTTGGGCATTTGCAATAGTAAAGTCCATATCAGCTTCCCCTCTTTCTTCTATTTCATCTTCCTCCTCCACTGAGGTCTCCGTCCCTTCTAGTTCACGCAACCTTTGTTTAGTTAGCTTCAATAATTCTGTCTGATCTTTTATGGCGTGGTCCATCTGTTGTTTGATTACCACTATTAATCGCGTACTATCCAATTGTGCGTGACCTACATTGCGACTTTCCACAGCAGCCTCACATGCACTTCTGGCCAATTCTCTCACTTGGTGGAATTCTCTTCCTTCTTCCTGTACCAAACCCTCCAGATTCCCTAGTCTTGTCTTCAACCGTTCCCCTTCCTCGTTTCTCAGTGCAATTATTGTCATGTCCCCTTCCATGTGGACGATCTGGCCTTGTGAGTCCAGCTGTTCTGTTTGCGTGTCTGCATCATTAGTTCTTACAATTACAATCTGCCTTTGTCGTTCTTGTTGTCCATTTGCCACATCTTTCAACCCTTAGCTTACTTTGGGAGGGGGATCTACCGTCACTTCTTCTTTGAGTGTCTTTTTCCTTTTTCTGTTTTCTTCCTGTCTTTGTAGCTCCCCATCCTCTTCTTGGCGTACGCACTGCTGGTTGTTTCCCATATGGGGGTGCTAGTAAGTTGGAACCGATGTGCTTCTTCCCAGTATCCTTGCACCTCTTTGTCCTCAGCGCGTGTGTTCATATGGAGTACAGACAGCGTGCTTCTCTGTCTCTGTGAGATGTAGATATTGTCTCCCCTAGCTTCCTCTTCGTCCAATGGCCTGCACATCCCATCAAATGTTCCATACAATTTCATCCTAGCAAGTTCCCATCCTTCGATGTTTGATAGGTCGCCTTGTGTCAGTGATGGGTATATTCCCACCGTGCGTGGAGGTGGTTGGGGAGTGTACTGCATGTTGTATGGTGGTGGGATGCTGGGTCCCTGCTGCATCCCATATGGTGGCGCCGTCCCTTTTTCCCTATCCTTTTCTGACTTTTCACTCTCCCCCTCAGCTTCCTTCAGTTTCACTTTGTGTTCCTTAACTTCCATCTCCTAAGCATCCTCCTGCTGTTTCTTCTCCTGCTCTTTCCTTGCTTGTTCTTTCCTTTTCCTATCCATCTTTCCTTCTAGCTCAAACCACCCCACTATCTCCTCCTTTTTTTCTAGCCTGGCCTTGGCTTTTTCTCCCTTTTTCTTTTCATTCCAGCAAGCTAACCTCTGCATCATCTTTTAGCACATCCATTCATCAAATGTTCCCTCTGTTGGCCATTGCAACTCTCCAGCTGTCCTGTCATGCCATTTCTTGCAACAATGCCTTATATACTTTTCATGTTTTTTATGTTTTCTTGTTATTATCTCTATTGGAGACTCCATACTCTATGAATCATGCCTACTCCCTAGTTACTCCTAGGTTACTTATGATGTGACTTATCTCCAAAATGTATCAATTAGGTATTTTCCTGAGGCTGTACCTTGTGACCCACACCCCGTCTGCCGATAGCCTGATTGCTAACCGATCAACTCCTAGCAATAGCAGTAATAATTACACTACAGAGTTGTCTCAACTTACTATACTGTGAATTTCCTCTAAGCCTTCTTCAGTGCTCGTATGACTGGTGTTCGTGATAATAAATATTTACATTTACATTTATACATTTACATTTATTCACATAGCAGACGCTTTTATCCAAAGTGACTTACAAATGAGAAAAATACAAGCAAAGCGATATATCAAGCAGCAAACAATACAAGTAGTGCTACCATACAAGATCCATTAATTGAGTTCCAGAAGAAGCAAAGTGCACAGAGTAGAGGTGTAAGTGCAATTTTTTATTATATATATAAATATTTATAAATATTTACTCCCCTTACCTTTTTTCCCTTTTTGTCTGTTTTTTTTTTATGATGCTCATGCTCTTAATCTGTTTTTCTTTTTTCCAGTGCGTAGAGGTATGGTAGGTGTCACGTATCATGACAGAGTGGAGATAGGACGGATGCAAGTGCAGTATGAACAGTTGTTTATTTTAAAAGAGAGACAGGCAGACAAATCCAAAACGTGATCCATAAACGTAATCCAAAACAGGCGAAGGTCAGGCGATCGGCAAACAGGCATACACAGGGTTAAACATGAATCTAGGTCGTGGTCACGGAAAACAGGGTCGATAAACAAAACGAGAAACATGAACTATGACGAGGAACTGGGAGCGGATAATCCAGCGTGAACTAACTCTAAACATGGAACATGACTATGACTACTATACGAACTAATCTAACTCTATGATAATCTTCCGCGCCGTGTGCTGGGAGGCGCGCGGTATATATGCGGACATGATCAGCGTCTAAACTGCTAGCAGCTGAGGGCAATACAGACACACGTGAAATCCCAGCCAATGACAGAACAGGAAGGAGACATGACAGAAACATAAACAAAACACACGTGTCCAGATGTCACTACTGTCAACAATGGAAAAGCAGGTGCTCGCGCATTCGTGCTTAGAGCACGCTGCTTCAAGGAGGAATCGTGACAGAACCCCCCCCCAAAGGCACCTCTCCCGGAGTGCCATAAGTCATCCCATTTCATTGGCGGCCCCGGCACCCTGGGTTGAATGTCCCAAGCAGAGCCAGGAAACCGCACAGTGTTCTTGGCGGCGCAGGGAAGCGGAGCGACGTCCCTGGCTGAACAGGGAGGCAGAGTGACGACCACAGCTGAGCAGGCAGGCTGAGTGAAGTCCTCGGCAGAGCATGAAGGCAGAGCAACGACCAGAGCTGGGCATACAGGCTGGGCGATGTCCTCGGCGGAGCATGAAAGCGGAGCGACGACCACAGCCGGGCAGGCAGGCTGAGCAACGACCTCGGCGGAGCATGAAGGCAGAGCGACATCCTTGGCGGAGCAGGAAAGCAGAGCGACGTCCTCGGCTGAACAGGGAAACAGAGCGCTGTACTCAACAGACCAGGGAAGCAGAGCATGAAAGCAGAGCGACGTCCCCGGCTGAACTGGAGGGCAGAGCGACGTCCTCGGCTGAGCAAGAAGGCAGAGTGACGTCCTCAGCTGAGCAGGAAGGCAGAGCGACGTACTCAGCGGAGCCTGCAAGCTGAACTTGGCTGGTCATGTCAGCAGACTGGGATGTGAGCAGAGCTTGGTTGTCCGTGTCAATAGACACTTGGTTGTGCATGTCAGCAGACATGGACATGAGCAGAGCTTGGTTGTCCATGTCAGCAGACTCGGGCGTGAGCAGGACTTGGCTATGCGTGTCAGCAGACTCAGGCATGAGCAGAACTTGGCTGTGCGTGTCAGCAGATTCGGGCGTGAGCAGAACTTGGCTGTGCGTGTCAGCAGACTCGGGTGTGAGCAGAACTTGGCTGTGCATGTCAGCAGACTCGGGCGTGAACAAAACTTGGCTGTGCGTGTCAGCAGACTCGGGCGTGAGCAGAACTTGGCTGTGTGTGTCAGCAGACTCGGGCTTTGGCAGAACTTGGGTGGTTGTACCAGTAGACTTGGGTGTGACATCAGAAACTTGAGACTTGACCTGGACTTCAGAGACTGGAGACTGGACTTGGACCTTGGTCCATAAAAATGGGAAGAATATGGCACAGCAGGGAATCTGCATAAAGGATGGAAACGCATTGTAGGTATTATCTGCTTTTATTTGATGACTGTTTCTAGAAATGTGCAGTTTAATAAATGAGTAAAATATCTAGATACAAGAGATGATACCTGAAATATAACTACTCTTAATTTAATGTGCTAAGTCAGTACATAGCTCTACTGTATGTTTATATATACATATACATATATATCCATCCATCTTCTATACCTCTTAATTCTTTTCAGGGTCACGGGGAAACCTGGAGTCTATCCCAGGGAGCATCGGGCACAAGGCAGGGTACACCCTGGACAGGGTGTCAATCCATCACAGGGCACAATCACATACACATTCATACTCTTCAGACACGCCAATCAGCCTACCATGCATGTCACCCCCGACCCTGGAGTTGGGAGGCTAACGTGCTAACCACTAAGCCACCACGCGCCCTATACATATACATATAAGTTAACCAATTTAGTCAGTATTTAAACAGAAGTGATCTTTATATCTTTATCTGTTTCTGCTGTCAGTGATGAGTGGAACAGGTCATACCTGTCTCTCTAAAACTCCTCCTATTAAAGAAGTACAGAGTCTGAGACGACTGCAGTCCTTTTGCAGTGTTCTGCTCTGGTGAGTTTAGTTTTATTCTCGGTTTATGGAGAATTCTGAGTCTCATTTTCAGCTCTCTGAAAGGAAGTGATTACTAACTGGACCTGCAAAGTCGTATATTAACTTTAAACAAACCTGAAATCAGGGTGTGATTACTTTTGATCAAAGTGAAAGTGAATCTGAACATTCCGACTGGAGAGAACAACAACAGCAGCAGCAAAATAAAATGGCTTCTAAGTTTTCAGAGGAGGATTTCTCTTGTCCTGTGTGCTGTGAAATCTTCACGGATCCTGTTCTCCTGCGCTGCAGTCACAGTGTGTGTAACGTGTGTTTGCAGAAGTTCTGGGAGAACAAAGGATCCAGAGAATGTCCTGTTTGTAGGAGGAAGTCGTCTATGGAGGGACCTCCCATGAATCTGGCCTTAAAGAACCTGTGTGAGACTTTCTTACAGGAGAGAAGTCAGAGATCTTCATCAGCGTCTGAAACAGTCTGCAGTCTGCACAGTGAGAAACTCAAACTCTTCTGTCTGGATGATCAACAGCCGGTGTGTGTGGTGTGTCAGACTTCAAAAATACACACCAACCATAAATTCTGCCCCATTGATGAGGCATTAACAGACTGTAAGGTAAATAAAATGTTCCTGTAAAAGGTACATGTAAAAAAGAGTTTAATCTACATATCAATATCTACAGGTTCAATATAAACACAGTGTAATAATTAAATAATAAATTATAATTGCCTTGTGATAAATTTAGTAACATAATAAATGTGAGTCTGCTATTCCATCATCTTCAGATTTTCAGCATCTGAAGTGTCTCCTGTATAAACAGGAGCAGATCTTCCATGTTAGACTAAAGCAGTGTACACCAATAAACCCACATCCTATAAGTCTACACTTTTCATTGTTTCTTCTGTACTTGGTGCATTTGAAAAGCTCTAATGAGTGCTTGTAAGAGAGAATACAGCTATTACTAAACACAGAGTCTCCATGCAGTGTGTTGATTTGTTTCAGGAGGAGATGAAAACTGCTCTGAAGCCCCTACAGGAGAAACTGAAGATCTTTAAAGACTGTAAACTGAACTGGAGTCAGACTGCAGAACATATAAAGGTTAGAATCAATAAGATGGTTTTGATATTAGAATGATATTTTGCATCACTGCATAATCAGTTCTATTTCATTTGATTTCCTCTTCACTGCAGATTCAGGCCCAACACACAGAGCGGCAGATTAAGGAGGAGTTTGAGAAGCTTCACCAGGTTCTACGAGATGAAGAGGCAGCCAGGATAGCTGCACTGAGAGAGGAAGAGGAGCAGAAGAGTCAGATGATGAAGGAGAAGATTGAGAAGCTGAGCAGAGACATATCATCTCTTTCAGACACAATCAGAGGCGTAGAAGAGGAGATGAGAGCTGAAGACGTCTCGTTCTTACAAGTGAGGATCATTTAGTCAGTGTTTATACTGTGAGAAAGTAAAACTTCTTTCCATCATCAGAAACGTCACATTTCAGTGGTGTAAAAATGTCCATCAGATCCACTGATATTTGCTTTGTTGTTTTACAGAACTACAAGGCCACAGTGAGAAGGTGAGTGATGTGCTTCCTGTCTCTCTCGTTCTCTGTGTTTCTGACTCCAAACCCACAGCAGCACTGACTCCTGAATGTTTTTGCAGAGCTCAGTGCACACTGCAGCATCCAGAGGAGCTTTCAGGACCACTGATCCATGTGGCAAAACATCTGGACAACCTGAAGTTCAGAGTCTGGGAGAAGATGCAGGATGCTGTCCAATACAGTAACAATCTTTCTTTCTTTCTTTCTTTGTGTGTGTGTGTGTGTGTGTGTGTGTGTGTGTGTGTGTGTGTGTTGTTGGCTCAAATTTAGCCTATTACCCAAAAACACTTAAAATTCAACATAGAAGCCAATACTCACATCTACCTCTGAGCCCAGTTGGAGATAGAAAAAAATACACCATCCGTGTGTGAGAAGAAGCAAGGGTCCAGCTTTATTGTTCCATTCCACCACACGAGATCCACACCGATGAGAATTCTCAGAAGTGATCCCAATACCCTGAGCTTAAGCTCCAGTATTTATACTGTACTTACACAGTAAATAACCCATATGTTTCAAGAAGACTATGATCTCACTACCAATAGGGTTAAAAAAGAGCTCATCTACCTTACTATTATGTTCCAGAAAAGGGCTATTCCACTTACACATAGAATCAAAACCAGGGGTTTCAATTTACACATAAAATCAGAACCAAGGGATTTCTAATAACCCAGAAAGTCAAAACCAGAGAGTTTCAGTTACCCAGAGAACAAAAACCAGAGATTTTCAGTTACCCAGAGAATCAAAACCAGAGATTTTCAGTTACCCAGGGAATCGAAACCAGAGAATTTGAATTACCCGTAAAATAGAAAGTGGAGAAGACTAAACAATCTAGAGTGACCTTGGTCTTATTGTTATCTCGCCGGGGGGGGGGGGGGGGGGGGGGGCAGCTTGACTCAGCCACCCTTATAAATGGCTCCTCATGGTTCTTTCTTAAAATTACGGCCTTCCTTGCGAGACAAGAACCTTCACCATTTGAGTCATGAGTAAGTTTACATTTTCCTGTATTTCTAGTTTATAATTTATTTTCATATTTGCTCTATATTTCTTATTTTATATATATTTATACTACTTGAAAAGCGGTTTACTGTACTTCCAACTTCTTAATATCATTACAGTTCTACTGTCCTGCATATCCTACTATTCTGTTTTTTTATAGAGAGTTTCTCTATTACTATGAGATATTATAATATCTTATTACTCCTTTTTCATTATTCTTATAAAGTTATTCATGTGTGTGTATGAGAAAGAGAGAGTGTGTGTGTATGTTGTGTCTACTTGCCCGCCCTTGACTGTACGAGCGTGTGTGTGTGTGTGTGTGTGTGTGTGTGTTAGCACTCCTCAGCTCAGCTCGTATACCTCTTTTTGCCTTTTTTGACTACTACTGCTCTTAAAGATCTTTAAAGTGTAATTCCAATTTGTCAATGTCCGCCTAATCCCGCTTCTATGTGTCTAGGTGCCCGTCGTCAGTCCTTCCTCTCCCCTTTGCTGGATGCTAGGTCTCCCTTATGTTTATTTTATGACATTTTTTATCCACAACAGTGTTAAAACATGAATAGTTTTTTGTGTGTGTGTGTTTTCAGCACCTGTAACTCTGGACCCCAACACTGCTCATCCTTACCTCATTGTATCTGATGATCTGACCAGTGTGAGATTCAGTGGTGAAAAACAGAAGCTTCCTGATAATCCAGAGAGATTTGGTGATTGTTGGTGTGTCCTGGGCTCTGAGGTCTTTAACTCAGGGACACACTGCTGGGACGTTGAAGTAGGAGACTGTACAGAGTGGGATGTGGGTGTGATGACAGAATCTGCCCAGAGGAAGAGAGATATATACGTCAGAAGTGGAATCTGGTGTGTGGTGTATTTTGATGGTGAATATAAAACACGTTCTACAACATGGCCTCGCACTCTCCTCTCAGTAACACAGAAGCTCCAGAGGATCAGAGTGCAGCTGGACTGGAACAGAGGAAAGCTGTCGTTCTCTGACCCTCTCACTAACACACACATACACACTTTCACACACACATTTACTGATAAATTACTGCCACTTATAGATGTTGCTTGTAATAAATCTCCTGTAAAGATCCTCCCACTTCAGTGCTCTGTAAGAGTGAATCAGATCAGTTAGAGCTGATATTGTTTTATTCCAATTCATTAATGAAATATTGCTGATGAAAAGATTCATGTTCTTTGTGAAAGTCTGTTTTTACTGAAGCACTGAACACTTCATTGTGGAAGTTATTTTGAAGTGTTCTATTATTATTTCGACTCACCTTATCAATTACATCAAAATAATGTGAAAACTCAAAATAATAAGATAATATCTCGAATATTAATATATCTTGAAGTTCCAAGATATTAAATGAAATATTTTAAGTGAAAATAACGACCTACTGTGTTGAAATAATGAATTATTAAATAAAAATAATGTGATAAAGTTCAAATAACTCCATAGTACATTTCCCCACAACGTTCAGTTCAGGGCTTCCAGAAACAAATAAACCACAGAATGAATTTAAAATCATAAAAATATGTTTAAACATAGATCTCTATCTCTATTCCTTTTATTCCTGAATTTAAATCATTGTAAATAAACTGAGGCTTTGAAGACTGGTGTTTTTACTGTATTTGTATTGTTAGCGCTATGCTGTTAATCCTGGGTGAAATGTTTAGCTGGATGTGTGTGTTATGTGTGAAACTGTGCAGTGGAGGAGAATTCAAATTGAGCTCTAAGTTTCCCTCCACCAGCAGTTTGTGGTTGTGTAAAGATCAGATGGATCTGTATGTTAATCCTGCATTATTAGTTAAATAGTGGAATGTGATTCTGAACAATTTCACATTCCCAGTTATATAAGGGTGTACAAACTTATGCAAGCTGGGTATTGGATTATTTTTGTTTTTATTTTTTCTCTAAAATATTTGTCACTTGACATTTATATGTTGCAATTTCACAATAAAGGTGAAAAAGGTTCAGACATGATTTAACTTGGTTTCATTTTCTTACATCACAAAAACTTGCCATTTAACTAGGGGTGTGTAAACTTTTTATATCCACTGTAGATATCAGCAATTCCGTGCAAGCTAAGAATTTTAACACAGCTGCAGTTAGCAATCAAAAATGGTCAGTATTTTATTTTCATGTATTAAGTAATTAATCCAATAATAATCAAATATCTCGCCACATTTATCACACACTACTACATGATTAGAGACGATTTCCAAAGATCAAACAGAGTTAAAGTTTATTAATATTCACGCATGCCCTTGTGCTGGCCGTAACGAATTACGCCACACGTACTTTGGTATATACTTTGAAAAGGCAAAACATATGATGATCACATTTTCATATAAAAAAAGTATATGCCCCCATCTTGAATTCTTCTGTTTTTGTGTATCTCATACTGAACAGTTTTACATCTTCAAACGAAATACAACATAAAACACATCCAACTTGAGTAACACACCACAGTTTTATTTATTTATTTTATTGAAGCAAACAAATTATCCAACACCTATCACCAATGTAAAAAACTAATTGCCCCCTTAAACTTAAACTCTGGTTGTGCCGCCTTTAGAAGAAATAACTACAACCAAACACTTCCGATAACTGGAGATCAGTCTTTCACAGTCCTGTGGTGGAATTTTGGCCCGCTCTTACTTTCAAAACTGCTTTAGTTCAGCCACATTGGAGGGGTTTCGAGAATTAACTGCCTGTTTAAGGGCCTGCCACAGCATCTCAACTGGTTCATGTCAGAACTTTGACTAGAGAGTAGAATTCATGTTTCCCTCAATTACTGCAAGTTGCCCAGACCCTGAAGCAGCAAGACATCCCCACACCATCACACTACCACCACCATGCTTGACCATAGGTATGATGTTCTTTTTGTGTTTGGTTTACACCAGATGTAAAGGGACTCCTGTCTTCCGAACAATTCCACTTTCGACTCATCAATCCACAGAACATTCTCCCAAAAGGTTTGAGGATCATCAAGGAGTGTTTCGGTAAAATTCAGATGAGCCTTAATGTTCTTCTAGGTCAGCAGTGGTTTTCACTGAAAACCAGGGGAAATGAAAACCATCATGAATGCAGATTCATATATTTGGGGAACTAGTAACGGGGGGGGTGGGGGGGGGGGGATTCACAGGTCCAGTTGGTATTGGATAACTTGTTTGCCTCAACAAATATCATTTAAAAACTGTATTTTTTGTTTGCTCAGGTTGACTTTTTACATTAGATTTTGTTATAATTTCTGAAACAATATAGCATAAGACACAAAAGCAAGAAATCAGGATGGGCAAATACTTTTTCACAACACTGTATATGTAAAATATGAAATGTCTGAAGCAGCATGCATACAGTGTAAGCCAAACAGAAATGGAGTAATTACATTCAGATTGGTTGGCAATACCTAGTTGCGGTGCATGGAGCTCCTCTTGACTTTTAGGAGATCTTGACCTTAGTCTGAGGCTCCACGTCGCGCAGTATTAGAATAGAGACTGATGGGTGTAATGGTGCCACGCGGTAAAGTTCCATGTCCTGTCTTGTTTGAGTTTGATGCCATAGTTAAATGAGTGTTCATGACTGAGTTAAATGAGTGTTCATGCCTGAGTTAAATGAATGTTCATGCCTGAGTTAAATGAATGTTTCAAGTCATAGTCTTGTAATAAGTTCTGTGCTTCATGCTTCAGTTCTAGTTTTATGTTTAGACCTTGTTTCGCGCCTCCTCTGTGGGTTGACTTAAGTAGTAAATAAAGACTTTACTCCTGTGCTTACTTCCTGTCCAAATCTCATTCCATAACAACTAGAAGCACGTTTTAGACAGCCTCTAGCCCGAACGATCAACTTAATTGTTTATGGCACATTTGACAGCATCATCGAAGTGTCAAATCGCAGACAGATCCTGGTTGATTACTATTAATAGACAAAGTGGACACCATCCAGCTTATGACTATAATGGATAAGATCTCATGTAATACCCATTTTCTTGGCGTACTACCGTGTGACCACCTACCAAAAGCATCCTTAAGAAAATTACCATCCATGGTGATAATCAGCACGCATCCTGCAGGACTCCCGGATGAACACTGGCTAGCCATCTACATAAACGAGGTCGGCGTGGGTTGTTTTTTCGACAGTTTTGGTAATAAACCAGATGACAATCGTTTTCCACAGAATATCAAAAACTTTCAAAACCGCAATTCTAGAGTGATTCAACATTCAGCAGTACAAGTCCAAGATTTTTCATCAGAGACCTCCGGGCAGCATTGTGTGTTTCTTCTCTTCTTCTTTTGACTCTTTATTATTATTATTATTATTATTATTATTATTATTATTATTATTATACATACACCACATCCAGCAATACAGATAACAACAAGATCATAAACAGAAAACTCATGGATTAGAAACTTAGCCACTGACTCCTGTCAAGAGTGGGTGATTTGAATACAGGGCCATCTGAATAATTTGGTTGTGCTGATGGTGTTCTCGGCCGTATTTTCTGTTTTTTACGCTTCTTAGACGAGTTGGTTATAGGCGAAGTTGATTTGGTTTTGAAAGGGTTAATTGCGTGTCTGACAGAATGGTTTGGCACCGTTGAGTATGGTATGTTTAAAGTAGCAAAAGCCTCCAGAAATTCGAGCCAGCCGACAGGTCTTCAGGCATCAGAAATCTTTTGCGGAGCCGTGATGCCTTTAACTAAATCGAGCAATGTGAACCAGGGATTGTTCTACCATTAAACAGAAACTCCCCCGAATCGTCCCAAGATGTGACATCTTTCATTTTAGACATTTTATCTCAAATGTAACAAGCATTTTTTTTTTTACACTCCCCTACGGAACTTCAAAATATCGTCCACTACATTATCTAAATCGTCGTGGGGGTTTACGCCGGGCGGCGCAGATGGCTTTTCTTTTTCAGTGTGCTCAGTCTGCGGAAGTGTTAATGTGCTATTTTCACGGCCCCCTTGTCTAGCGATGGTTAAAAAGCGCTGTAAAACGCTTGTATACAGCTTCGCCTTTTCATAATTGTCAGATCACTGTAAAATATTTCTTATAGTTATGTCCAAATCGTTGTCCAGAACCTGCTGAATAGAATCACAAGGGTTCCGGTCTTTAGTTTATCCAACTGATGCTGCGGGACTGAAAACATCTTCACTGCATACTCCATCGCTGTTATCTAGAAGCAATGAGGCTGGAGATGAAAGGAATAGCGACGCTTAAGAGCAGTAGAAGAAAGCCATCTTATTGGTTTATTACAGGTCTCTTTCTTTTAACTCCAACAGTCTTATCCGCTACAAATTTGATTAGGCTTTTCCTTTTTCTTAGTTTCTGGTATTGTGATGTGAGAGGTATATTACCATAGAGAACATTTAAGAGCTACTTCACACAATGTCACAATGAGCTCGTCTCTGGCAGTTTGTAAAATAATCCATCGATGTTTGGGTGTCGCTTTTAATATTTTTAAAAAGCGGCAGGTTTCTAAAAACTCTGGCCGACTTTTTCGCTATCTTTTCTGGTGATCTACCACAGGGTGTGGTGCAAGTAAATCTGTTCTGAGCCGATAGTGTTCGGGCATTTTTGTTTTAATCAATAAGCAGATACTGGAAAGGTTTGCTGGTTGCATCTTGATAATACTCCATAAAAAATTGTGTTGCCGGGATACATTTGTCTTCCTAGCACACTGAACTGATTAGCGTCTCTGGGGTTTTTAAACATCAGATAATTTGTGTTTAAGCTGATGGTCCTGCTGGCTTTCCCTTGGCAAAATAAATTCTGCACAATATAAATAGCACTAAGATTTCAATGATGTACATATTGGGTCAACACTTTTTCCACCTCATTGCTACCCACTGGCCTCTTTCATCAGATCATCAAGGATCAACAAATTAGTTGTGCTGGCCAGAAACAGAGCATCAACATTCAGAGTCTGTGGTAATCCTTCAACTAATTTTATTTTGTACATTCAACAATTCATCATACAATGGTTACCAACAAACAAATACACAATTTAATTTTTTTTTTAGAAATCAACTGGACCACATTTTTCAAAATATGACTCCCGAGTTTGAAGGGCCACTTATCACACATGACAATTGTGTTGTAATCTGAAATCAAAATCATCTGTGTCTCGCACACCCCTATGTCCAAAAAGATTGTCAGTAGCCATATGGAAGTGTTGTGAAATCAGGGAACAGCACTTGTTTGTTGTACAACACCTTACACTTTTTAACCACTGACCTATTGTGTAGTGTGAAATGTTTATTATGTACAATGGTGTCTGTGTATGCCAGTATGAGACGACTATTATCCGCCCCCCACGACGTAGTGGTCAACAAGTTCAATCAGTGTGTCTAATTCTAAATGGTTTTTGAATTTACTGCATTGAGTATGGTACCTTTGGCAAACCTTGCCTTGGCAGTGCGGTAACCGTATGTTTTTGGCCCACCTGAACAAAATTCGATAATGTGATCACCCTCTCCAACCTCATCAGTTAAATTGTTGAGATAGGGTCACAACAGAGGTTCCCAATCACCCTATCTAGATGTAAAGATCATGTTGTCTGTGTCACTGTACAATAACCTATCACCCAATTTGTCCATCAACTCATACAGCTCTAGAGGTGCATGAGCTGATGTAAAATCCCCAAGAAAGATGTTGATGTCACGAGTCTGACCCCCTTTCCCATCCGCATAACACCACTGAATTAGTGCTACGCTGTCTGACACGAAGGAAAAGTGTTTAACGTCGTAACCGTCACTGAATATGTGTTGTGTAAACTGTTCCGGGGTCCGAAATTAGTTCTGTACATGGCAAGTTATCACGCATCAAGAAATGACCCCAAAGTGAGTTCAGCAGAAGTTTGTTAATAGAATGCCGTGCTTGGTTATGACTTATCAACGTCCATCTTAATCCCCTCTTTCTCAAAGTAATCTGAGATGTAGGATTCCTTGTCTGCATCGGTCACAACGTGTGTGGGGAAACCGCTGGCCTCTTGTTTGTATTGTAAAAATTTTTTCACATGGTCACAAAAAGTTTGACCGTTGTGGAAAATGCCACACCTCATCCACTTTCGTTACAACATAACCCTTTTTCACACCTTTCAACAGCTCGATGCTGACCCAACAGCCTGAAATCGCTCTTTCCTCATCAGTATGGCCACATGGGTCTGTCTGATTCTGCTGTTCTGCGCATGTACCACAGAGTGGAAACATAAGCTTACCACCAGTCCTATAGGGAAGGACGGGGTGAAGCAGTTTTCATGGTGGCAGCACTGTAGCTTTGACAAACCCATAATAATTTTCAAGAGGTTCGAAACCTTGAAAATTATTTGTGGATGTCCTATGAGGTAACATTTTTTGGCCTGGCAAAAGGGATACAAACTTGTAAAGTCGACAAATTTTTTCACTAATGTCAGCTTTGAGATACAATTTGTACACCTTAGTACGGCCACCAAATAGAGCGTTGCACGGTTTCAGTCTTTCAAGATGTGTGTAAGTGGGCATAAAGGCATTACATCGGCATCAGTCTGTAACCTTATTCCACTCACACATTACCTCAACATCCAGACCATACGCTTTTTCTAATATTTCGACTTTGTCATCAAATTGTCTTCTGAGCAAGGCGTAGGGCACTTTTGATAACGGATGTAAATGGTTGGGGTTATAACGACAATCATGCCCGTGAAACATACAACTGTTGAATTCGAAAGCGTATTTAACACCATCCTTTTCATAACCATCGAGATGGTATTTTCCAATCACCATCTCACCATGGTTTAATGCGTGTTGAATGTTTATGCTTCATGTTTAGATATTCAATTCATTCAATGGAAACGGTAGAGTATGTCTTGTTCTGATTTGTGTATGCATTATTATGGGTCAGAGCTAATGCGTCTTTTGGTAGGAAGGGGGTTTTATACATGGCCATGCAGCACACTGCTAAAGTGGTGTATCTGAATGGGTCGAGTTTGGTACACTATGAATTTGTGACAGTACTTTATGCATGCCTCATGGAGCAAAAATGACGTTCTTGCCATACATTGCAAGCTCTTTTTTAAAATCAAACACCTTATCCAATATCGTAACATACCACTCAAACAGAACCCTCTCTTTTTCAGACATTGATACATAGCTGTAGAAATGATTGTCCGGGTATGGTCCTACGTAGTCTTTGTTTTCTACTCTATTGAACAGGTGTGGAAAATGACCTCAGCACAGGTTAGATTTAGCACAGCGGACGTCATGGCCAGACGCATAGGGATGAATGAATAGCCATCAATGAAACATTGCTTGAATGTCGTCATACAGTAAAATGATCCGACAGCCTTGCATAGTACTTTGCCCTGCTTTTGCAAAATATTCCAGAAGTATAAAGTTGTCAAACCCAGAAGCATTGTGTGCAACCCATGTGAAATTCTTATAATGAGGCTGTCTAAACGTTTTAACAAGTTGAGCTAGACAGTCTGTACCAACGGCTGTGAGCTCTTCCCCTTTGAACGTAATCGCACATACAAAATTTGCAACGTGTTTACTGTCTACGTGTTGTGTCTCAAATTCATAATACATGTATTCGTCGCTAGGTGGCTCGAGTTTTATTGGTTGTATAACATACTGGTATACGCGGTCATTAACCAGTTCCGCACTACAATGGATACAATGTTCTGCTGTGCACACATGATTTGGGGTGGCTCCGTTGACATGATATCGCCTATTACATTTTGACAGTATTTAGTGACCTCACACTGAGCATACTGTTGTGCTATATGCAGGTTTGTGCATTTTATAACAGTTGGCTGATCTGCAGTACCACAAACAATCATGACAGTGCCTCATTGTAACAATGCATTTGTGACGGGCACATTACAAACGTATTTACACCTATGGTCTCTACAGCTAGTAAAACCATGGTGACAGTAATCGCACACGTATGGGGTACCAATGAACACTTAGATTCTTAATCATGAAATAATGTTCGTCGTGTAGGTCCAAGAACACGGCTCGTCATTGGTTGTAAAGTGTTCCAACATACCAGTACACCAGGAACACCACTATTTTAATGTGTAACAACCGTTCAAACCGTGTGATTTCATTAAACCTTATCTTTTGCTGTACTGAATACCCCGCAGTGTTCTGCAGAGACTCGGCTATCGGTTCTAGATCAGTACATGACGTTTGTGGATGTAGAAAATGGGCCAGACAGATTGCAAAACACAGATTGTTAGATAAATTGTTGGGGCAAAACAGATTCATTCTGTTTCTGGCAATCACTTCGTTATGGGCTAGATCACGTATCTTTCGAGAAGCACCACCATGTTTAGCACGAGCTATAGACACATTTAGACCCAGAAGTCATCAGCTCGTATGTTAGAACTGCTTTGCGAACACATCGTAATCGTTGTCAGGTGACAAGACAGCGTTAACATCAGAGGGTAGACTAGGGCCTCTCAAGGTAATGTTGATTAAACCCCCATCACCGGCCAGCAGTCTGGAGAACACTATTTCAGACATTTCGTACAGAAATAGTGTACGCAGCCAGGTAACACCCATTAACAACTGGAGCGGTTATCACACGCATATTTATACGGCACCGTATCTCCAAACTATTAAATCCGAGTCTTGGTACCACCGTATAACCACCAAGATCCCCACCCTCTCTTACAATAGATTCAATAGCGGATTCAGATAACTCAATTTGGCTCCAAATAATTAATCGATACGATTCACAGTCTGACCCCCACCCCACCTGTTGTGAATTTGAAGCATGGTCTAACGACGAAGTTGGAATTGATTCTGCTTGATCGTCAGCCATTGATCTCGCCGTGTTTAATAATTCCCACAGCGTATCAGTGGTAGACTCGGATCTATTCAGATCCTCCATTGTCTGAATTAAATACTGTAATGTCCTTTACCGTGATGTTCTCATTTTCTAGATTTAATCACTGCTCCCTCATTGCAAACTGTTTCACCCCAACACTTTGACATTAACAGATTTTTAAAATTGAAACAAACTAGTAAAAAATTAACAAATACAAAATAAATAAATAACACTGTAAACAGATATGAATCAGCAATTAATACACATATGTATAAAAAACGTATTCTAAGACAAGAATATAATCACCAGAGCTAAGCAGACAGTACACTAAACCATAGAAAGGGTCCAGTACAACACAGACAAATATTGGCGTGAAACGGCAATTAATGAGTTATTTAAAGAGTGTGGGTGATTGCAAACAGGTGAGTCTCATCAAGTCCAGAGCTAGGGAGATGGGATTTGCTTTGAGTGCCATGTGATTAGGTAATTGGCTGAGGATCATGGGAGTTGGAGTTCATGTCCTGCATGATAAATAAAATCGTAGAACCTAAAGTCAGTCTATTTAAAAATAGACCAAATTCTGCCACAGAAAGAACACGAAATGCTTCAAACCAGATCAGACCACACCCTAAGACCAAGTAACAGTATCTTATTCCATGTCATCCTCCAAGTGGGGCAAAATCAACTCTGATTTACCTGGTAAACAGCATATCTTGCTTGATGCTGCAAACAGATTTCTAGGTCTTTAAAAAAATCCCTGTGCAAGGAATAGGTGCGTTGACTAGGGATTGGCATGTTATGAGCCCACACTCTGCTTTCAAGATCAGTAAAAATTTAAATATCTGATGATGTTCTCATTTTGAGACTAATGAATCACTCCCATGTTTCCAGTTGAAAGAGCTTCTCTGGTGGAAGAAAAGTCTGGCGCAGGGCCATGTGCCATTCATGGTGGAGCAGTATAATGGAGTGGAGATGAGATATTCTCCAAACTGGAGGTTGACACGGAGGAAAGCAGCATTGTGAGACAGGCACATCTCAATCGAGCAATCAAGGTCTTATGGTATTCTGATGGTGCAGTGTCAAAAACCCATGCCAGACTAAATTCAATTGTATCTCCTTGGCACTGCAGTATTATACCATCGCCAGAATGATACACACAGGTCAGTTAAAGTATCAACTGATTACCAACCAAAGATTTTGGTGGCCATCTGGACCATTTAACCCTGGTTACATTGAGATAGTTGCATAATATACAACCTTTTCTTAAAATCCTCCAAAGCTGTTCATCTAAACCACAACAAATTATTATTTTTTATCCTGGTTAATATTTGATATTTGATCATTTTGAGAAAGCCTTCAAGTGGAGAGTTCTGCAAAACTGCTTGCAGAAAGTGAAGGAGGAAACCAATAAAATCAATATAATTCATTTGTTCAAGGCTTGACGTTTCATTTACAGCACACATTGGTGACATCTTCTGCTGTACATTAACATTGACATTAACATTATTCCAGTTCAGAAAATCTTAATATGCATTGTATTAATGTGCTGATATCAATAAAAAAGAGCCCAGATCCATAACTTGTGTCTTGTCCTTAACTGCACGACATCCACTTCAGCAGAAGATGTCACCAATGTGTGCTGTAAATGAAACGTCAAGCCTTGAACAAATGAATGCCTCCTTGATTCCTCAAGCCTGTGGGTGCTTCTCATTTCTTATTTGTGCATCCTCATTTCCTTTCCTCACATATTAGCTCCACCCCCAAGGCTGCAAAGGAAGGATGCTAGGATGAGATGTGAGGAGAGAGTTGTTGCCCACAAGGTTGCCCTTGTGGTTATAGTATTCTTTATTCTGACTGCTGTTCTGGTTCTGACTTTTGACTGGTTCTGACTGTGAGTTTGGTTATCCCTGTAGCTGTTTATGTTTTTCACTCTGTTTAATGGCAGTAGGGGTGCCATTAAACAGTGCCACTTCCATTTCTTTTGGGAGTGGGGTCCTTTTTGACTGTTTTTGGATTGGGGAGTTAGGGAAGTACATTTGTATTTTTATTCTTTCTTTTAGGTAAAAACCTCTCTAACCAAGAATTCTTGTTTATTATTTTGGCCATGGTCCACCCTGAAGATATACCTGGTGTTGTGTTCTATGTACAGTTTTATATACATATTACATATTACACTTGCCCACCATGGTAAACTGTTTGTCTGTCATTCCTGGCTTCCCTTATTTAGAGGTCTTTCCTTTTGAACTGCGAGCTGGTTACTCTGTGTGGCTCAAACTAGACTGGGTCATAACAGCAGAGCTCCTCAAATAAAATAAATGAGTAAGCCTCTTGAACTGGCAGGAACAGGTTTCAAACAGTAAAAGCACCTCAAATATGCACCAAATGAAATGAATACATGACTTAATTTTTACTTACCTTATATTTACCCAAATTACTCCATCTGGGGATTAATAAAGTATAATCTTATCTTATTTCCTCTTCAGATTGTCCCTTTTATTTTTTTAAGCAATCTGACTTGGTATCACAAATCTCTTCAGACCCATCTTCTCAAGTGCATCACTGTACAATACAAAACAACAAATTACATTTATATATATATATATATATATATACACACACACACACACACACACACACACACACAAACCATGACACATAATGATATTATGACAGGTATTAGCTAATACCTCATTGCATGTATCAAACAAAGTGAAGACAAGTTCTTACCATTTATAACTCAACAGACATCACGTCCAGGCTTTTTTGGCACTGTGCCTCCTCCCCATAAAGTCTGCATCTTTTTCCATCTGTATTTTGATGAGATTGTGGGTCTCCTCTTCAGTCCCTGTTGGAAGTTACTTTGCATTACAGTGGTGCAGTTCTGAACCATAATATTCTGAATATTTGGTTATCCCTAAATGCATAACCTTCAAAAAATATTGTGCGTGAACAGTGAGTTAATTTTAAATGAAATAACTCTAGGCCTATGTAAAGTTCATTCTCTATTGTCATATACGAGGAGCATTCATTTTTAACATAAACAATATGAAAACATTACATCTAAAGTTAAATACATTTGAGTTACAGTTAATATCGCCACAACATTAAACTAAAAAATACAAAACATGTTTAGACATGCTGTAAAATGTATATGGCTGTGTCAAACATATATTATATCAAAACAGTCTCTTTTACAATACCTTCCTGCAGAGTACTTACATTTATGAGAGGTTGGAGTTCCTGCCATTGTTTGAGACTGTGGCAGATGTACAGGAGGAGGAGAATTTATACATGTGTCAGGTTTTTTGACATGAATCACTTCCACATAGGATATACCTGTGTATCCTGGTTCCTAGCTCCTCTGGAGGCTTCCTCACTCCTCGTTCCTCACCTCCTCGTGGTGCAATTAGAGAATTGATATGTCCTTCAAGATGGCTGACTTTGATCAATCGTCGGGTCACGGGCTGGAGGACGGAGGAGAGAGGAAACGAGGAAGCATCAGTTTGTGTATTGAGAAGCACACTATGTTAGTCCCTGACCTGGAAATGGACTGAATTCCACCATCTTTAAGGATATACCAATTCTAAAAATGAAAATCCAATGAATCAGGTCTCAGGATTGAAAATTATTCTGCGTTTGCTGGATTTTTCAGCTCACAGACTCAGTTCAATTCTATTTTATTTATATACAGGTAGTGCTTTTAACAGTGATCATAAAAGCAGAGACAAACCAAAAGTCTCCAACAATGAATGCTTCATCTACAGAAATAACCAGGTTTGAGATTAAATTCATGCAGAAATACAGTCTGTAAATACTAATCAGTGGAAAGGATTGAATAGACTTTTATTATTATCTAATATTTAGTTAACAGGTTAGTTTGTCTAGATTAACGGCATATAATCCCAGTTAGGTTCATTTCAGTTCCAAAAAGGGGGGTGAATACTGTACACCACACAAATAGATGCTCAGCACCAAACGAAACTAAAGCTCTTATATTTGGGGATGTAACAGTGTGTGCATACCTGGCATTCACATGTCAGAGCAGCTGTACACAAAGTCTCCCTCCTCTGGAAACATAGCTGTGGATAAAAAGCTCTGATGGAGGTGTAACACATTCACGCCAAAGACACGTTGTGTGTGATGCTGCAGCAAAATGAAAGGACGTGTCAGCAGCTTCAAGATGAGGAACTGCACAGGCACGGAATTTGGTTTGTAAAGAAAGTTCTAGATGCAACACCTGGGCCCTCAAAAATGTATGCATGCACCTCAGTGTGGACATACCAACATTTCCCAAAGGCTAAAGTTAGACTTCACTGGCTACAATCGCTTCGTCAGTAAAACATTCAAGACACTGAGGCTTGAATACTGCGCACAAGTTCAGGCTTAACTCTAATCCTTGTGTCTGGAACCGAAAAGTCCAGATGGTTAACTCACAAATCCTGCTTTCTCATATGTCATGGCCTTGCTGAAGACCACAAGCATATCAACTCCACCAACGACCTTAGGGAAAAACAAGCTTTTCAGTAGTTCTGTAAGCGTTCTTTGTATAATTATGAGTTCTTCGCTTCAGTAATTAATTAAATTAGTGGTTCTTAAATTAAAGTGGGGTCCGGTAACCTCCAGGATGTCCATGACATCACAACTCAGCATCATCAACTTTACTGTATTCATGACTGAGTTATTCACCTATTTAACAATTTATAATGGGTTTAATCCAGACCTCGATAACTGAAGAACTCTAAAGATTATGTCCATTTAATGACTAATCTAATCTAATGTGTTGTGTTCTGTCAGTGGAAACCTCGGGAGTAAAAAAGCTCCAATAAATAGCAGGAATATTATTATCCACCTTTAAATAAAGTTTTATATTCATGTTATGTTTAAGAAACACACTGCACTGAGTGTGTGTGTGTGTGTGTGTGTGTGTGTGTGTGTGTGTGTGTGTGATTTATTTTACAGGTAACGGGGTCACTGGCTGTAAAAATGTTTGAGAACCCCTGAACTAAACGACATTCCGGTGTCAGAGTCAAGTTTCATGAAGAATTTAGCATCAAAGTTACAGAAATGATCAGAAACTATGCTTCTGGACTCACATTATATTAAATATAAGTCATATATCAGACTAGAGACTCTAAGAAAAGTTGGGTAAATCAGAAGGGTCACAGCACAGCAGGAGGAGAGGAGACTGTCAGGGTCAAAGGTCAGTCCTCTCGTCCGCATGCCGAGACATGCCGTTAACGTCGAGGAGTCACATGCAGAGGATGGCAAGGCTTTGCAGTTGTGCAGCGGTCTATGACACAGCGAGTATAAAGACTCTGCTTGACTCGATGCTTGTGGGTTTCTGAAGAGAATCTGCTGCACAAAACACATGCACATGCTTCACATAATCTAAAGCTAATAACCTAGCATATCTTACTCCTGCTCCTGAGTGTGTCTAAATTTACACATAAGAAGACTAACTAATGTAAACCTTGGCTTGATCGACTTCAAATCATATAATCCGCATGGATTACTGCATTTTTTTGTATCTGGAACATACTGTGGAGTTTAAACTGTTTATGTTTATTACGTTTACAGCGTTTAGCCGACACCCTTATCCAGAGCCACTTCTAGAAGAGCTTTGGAGTCTCAATGAGAACCATATCCTCATGCTAGTTCACTTGGTCAGGGACTCGGAGCTCCATCCAGAACATTTAGTGAAAACCAGCTGCAGTATTTAATTGACATAAATTAAAGAATATAAAAAATAAAGAACGGGAGCTGACACACACCCATAAATTAAAACAAATAAAACTAATCATTCAGTTATGATAAAAAAAAACTGTGGTGTATAAATGGAGGTCGGGCCGGTCTGTCTGTCTGTCTGTCTGCCTGCCTGTCTGCACCGAGCCGTAAGCTGTAAACAAACGCCTCAGCTGACGGAGGATTTTGTGCTGGCTTATTATTATTATTATTATTATTATTATTATTATCATTATCATTATTTATATTATATAATATTAAATATTTCTATTGCCATAGAAGTGAGTCAAAATAACTTCCACTTCTGTTGTTCAGTCTTTACCCTGATCACTCATTTCATGCTCCCAGCTGCCTGTGCACTTTTCCTTTTATGGAGTTTTGTGGGCGTCACTATATGCAAATGAGCAGTGTCAGGAACGTGCTTTGTATTTCACTTTTGAAAATGTTTGCTCGGTTTGACTTACACAAACATTTGCACACAACATTACTAAAAGATTGATAAATAATTCCCTGTAAAAGGATAGAAAGCATAACGTGGCACATTGCTGGTATTTCTATGCTGGTAACTGTAACAGTTGAAGAAAAACAGATTCTCCTCACCCGCTTTTTGGGGAATGTATAAAGTGAAGCTAAATGTATATAGTTCATATAAAACCAGCTGTTAAACATCCAGATGTTTAACAGTTCCTCCTGTGCCTTCACAGCATCATCAAAACAGAGAAGAGCGCTTACACACTCGGTACCAGTGAGTTTTAAAATGTTTAAGGTGACCTCACTATCAGAGATTATATTTCACCGATGTTAGCGTTAACAGAAATCAGTGGACTGAAGAGCTGACGATGACGCTCGTGTTGGAATGCTATGACTTTGACCTCTTTTTCTCTTAGAGAAAGACGTAGATGATGAGGCCGATAATCAAAGTGAGAATGCAGTTCACATTTTAAACATATACAGTAATTCTTACACAGTGTTGTTTTTTCATAAGTAGATAAATTTATACATGTAGAGGTAGATGCAGTGTCTTTTAGTGACAGGAACGTTCAGGAAAGTCTGAAGTTTTCCACATAAAGTAAAGTCTATATACATACTCAATCATCATTAGTTCATTTCTCCATGTTTTTCAACGGTCGAACAAATGAAATGAATCTCACTTTATCCTTTTGACCAGCGCACACTACTAACATGCACCGTGTTGTAAAGCTTCGAATAACAACATTTATTTATACAGCTGAAGAGAAAACTAAAAATCCTGCCACTGCTGTATGAACATGGAATAACCTGCAGGAGAGGCGCGAGCAGCTTAAATAGAGAGAGAAGAAGAACAGCTGAAACAATCCACAGGGATATTCAGAGTTAAGAGAGACAGGAAACTTTGCCCATATAAGGAAAGTGGAAAACTAAAAGGGTCAGAAAAAAGTGTGTGAGGCCACAAGGGTCAGAAATAGAACAGACGTTATTTTAAGGTTCGTTTTTCGGCACAAATGAAGCACGACAGCATTGAGGGACTTACACTAAATCTTGAATCATTTTTAAAATCTTGTAAAAATAAATCATGTAGCAATTAATAACAAAAAAGTAGTAATTAATAACAGGATAAATGGCTTGGTTTTAGCATGTTTTAAATTAATTGTATTGATGAAAATATTATTCTAATGCTTATTAAACCAGATATGTCTTTTGATCTGCAATTTCACCTACGAAATAAAATAATTTAAGAAAAATATAAATTTAAATATGCAGCTTTCCTAAAGTATCTAGTGGAAGCATTCCTAATACTGGATAGTTTTGAAGTTATGAAAACTCTTAGCACCATAACACTGATAGTTTTCCCATAACAGCACATCCCGAAGTGATTTATTCCTTTTATTCCACAGCAACTTGCCAATGATTACAATTCCAGCTACATTAATTAAAGCATGATACACTTTTTATCTGTTTATAGTTACATTTTAATGTTGTGGAATGTTTACAAAGCAAGTTATCTCTCGTTATCGCTTACAGACTTTACCTCACAAAAATAAACCGCTTGTTACAGAGAAACCTCCGTCTTTTTATCCATCAGTATTTTGTATTATTAATTGAAATAACTACAAAACACAAACACACACACACACACACACACACACAGACACACACACACACACACACACACAAATTTTACTGTAATAGTCACAGATTTCTGCTTTCCACATATTTCTTTGGGAAAGCAGGCGAACCCCCTCAGGATAAATGTCTCCCATCAATCATCACTTCCTGGATGGAATTTCAGGTTTTTAAAAAAAGACAGACATTCACACTTCCCTATTTTTTTTTAGACCTCCTCCCACTTCCTAAAAACAGACACACTCTGGAATTTGAGTCTGGTTGAGAGAGAGAGAGAGAGAGAGAGAGAGAGAGAGAGAGAGAGAAAATCCCAATACAAGTCTGGAGACGTTTGTCTAAGACTCTGATTGTATTTCTTTCGGCTGAACCTTAAATCAGAGTCAGACAGAGAGAGAGAGAGAGAGAGAGAGAGAGAGAGAGAGATCTCAGTCATGAAGCCCTGCACATGGATCGGCTCTCTGACGTTCCTGCTGTACGTTTTTCCTGCATTCGCTGCTTACAGGTGAGTTTTCATCAGAAACTGACAGAACATTGTTCCTCTGAAGGTTCTGAAGAGTTCATGGTTTAAACCCCGACAGCTGAGCGATGGATCCGTGTCTCACCTGAAATCCACCAGAATGTGCTGTTCGACTGGGCTTTTATTTGTGTTTTATCTGTAGTGATAGGATAGACTCAGTGCCTTCTGTATTACTGTTAAGTTTTTAATTGAACAATTAAGTTTTCAAACATGTCTTATGTTTACCTCAGAAGAAATTGCTGCTGCTAATGCTAACACTAAATACAGTATGTTTTTTTAAATCAAACTTTCCATTATAAAATGTATTTAGCAATCTCTGTTTACTTTTCCCTCCATTTTATTTTTATTCTATTAAGTTTTACATCTCAGACTACTTTAGTGAGAATAATTCATGCTAAGGCTAACAGTTTTACAAGATACTAATATAGAAAGAAATAAACAATACACCATATACGGCTTCAAATTATGCAGTGTTACATTCTAATGTTTATTTATCCTACCTTATTAACGTTACTTTTGCTTTGAATTTACCTCAGGAAGAACTACTGCTCAAATGCTAACCGCTAACAACCGTCGACTTCATCAATAGTGTAATTTCTACAGCTCTACATCTTTAAGTTCACCCAATTTCAGGGTTTTTTTTTTTCTTACCTCAGGAAGAATAGCTGCCACTAATGACAACACCAAATATAGTCGGCTATACTGATATCAAAGTTTACACCAGAAATTTTATCCAATGTACTCCGTTTACTTTTACTGCCATTTTACTGCCATAAATTTGATGTTAGAGTACTTTAGTAAAAATAATTAATGCTAAGACTTTAACTGTTTAAAAAAAGTTTAACAAGATACTAATAAAGCTATTTTTATGTTACATTTGAATTTTTATTTATCCTACCTTATTAACACTACTTTTGCTTTAAATTACCTCAGGAAGAATTACAGCTCAAATGCTAACCGCTAACAACACATGATATTAGCAAAATAGCAATACAGTTTCCACAGCTCTGTATCTTTAAGTACATCACATTTACTGCTATTCATTTTAAGTCTTACGTTTATCTCAGGAAGAACAGATGATGCTAATGCTAATGCTAACTAATATGTGATGAGCTGTTAAATTATCTTATTGAAGTAGAGAATAGATATAAATGTGTTTAATAGGCGCTGCTGATCTTGCACTACCTTTATTGTCATTTTCAACTTCAGTCTGTACGTAGAATAAATGTAAACATTAATGCAGGGTAAAAATAGGTAACGCTAGCTGATAATACGGATGCTAATAAAACAACAGAAAGGCAACATACTGTACATAATGTCTCTACAGAATCTAATGCTGCTTTGTTGACATGCTAAGCTCGTATTTTAACTCTGGGCTTAATGTTATTCCAGGAGCGATGGACGTCTAAATGTAGCGTAGCCACCTGTTAGCGTCTCGTATTCTCCTCTTTATGCTATTTTAGCTCGCAGATTCCTTGCAGTCCTTCACAGCCAAAATCATGGTTGCATTCCAGGTCTGTTTATAACACGGAGACGTCCCGCGTGTTCAATCCCACTCGCCGTATTAAGGCCTGGTTTACTGCTTTGCTAGCTTGATACAAATTTTATGTTACCTGAGGGATCGAATTAACATCAGAGGTATTGTTCACTTTTCAAAATGATGAAGCTATTTATAAGTGTAATAAGAGCAATAAAATACTATTTTGAAAGTATAACATTTGTGAAACATTTCGTTCAAACATTCTTAATAAATTGTTTGTAAGAGGATTTACGGAAGAAATGTGGCCATCAGTTAGTCTGAAAAAAACATCTTACGTTCACTCCTGAGTTTGTGTAAATTTCCATCAAAGGAGATTTACTAATGTGAAGCTCAATAAACGGCTACAAATCAATGTTTAAATCGTTTATTATAATTAAACTCCTATTTAATGAACATTCTGTTAAACACATTTGTTGCATATTAATGATTTGAAGGAAAAACAAATCCATAAATGAACACAAATAAGACTACGCTTTAAGTTAGGATAAAAGTAATGGCACCCTATAAAATGCATGAGAATTAGCATGTATCTAAGGAGGCGATCTTTTACCATTTAGTTGTCATTAAGTCATTTCCAGCTCTCTTTGCCTTTTATGGAGTTTTGTGGGTGTGGCTAAATGCTAATCAGCTGTACTGTGAATTCGATTTTTGTAGCAGATTGATGTTTTATCAACGTATGCACACAAACACTAAGAAAATCAGAGTAAAGCCGGTTTTATTTCTGTAAATCAGGCAGATTGTTCAGGCCTACAAAAAAAACAAACACAATTGTAATAAAAGACAAATGAGACCCAGTGCAGGAAATGCAAGGCTTAATTCCTCACCACACATGCCGTTAAATACAAACATTTCACATGTTTTTCAACAAATAGCTATTTCGCGAGTCTGCAAGCAGAATCGGCATGTCATAATTACCGTAATTTTAACGTGACCCTCCCCCACCCTTCAGGCACCAGTTAGAGCATCAGTTCCTAAACAGCTCAGAAACGCTTAATTACTGTCATTCCAACACAGCGGAGAAAACAGGCATCCGCTATCACACACAACGTCCGATTCGTTATAATGCTCAACATGCAGAATACTTTTATTGTAAATAAAGTCTTCTGTATTTATATAGTCCGAGTTTGCACTCAAGTTATTCATTATCTTAACTTGTGTGTGTCTGTGTTTGTGTGTTGCTCGCTCCATCTGTTTAATTATAGCATAAACTCAGTCAAGTCAGGACAAGCTTTATTTGTAAGGCACGTTAAATAAATCAAAGCAAAAACAAACAGAAAAGAAACCAGAGAGAGAGACACGCAAACCAAGCTTTAACAAATAAATATACCAGATTAACAAAATAATAAATATATTAATAAATGAATGAATAAAATATCCAATTAATAAATAATCCCTGCTGAGAAAAAACCCCAATAGAAACCTTCATAGAATGTGTAGTTTATGGTTATGGTTATGGAATTTATTGTTTACTGGTTATAATGGGAATTGTATTGGTTTTAATGGAAACTGTAATGGTCCCTATGGGTCTCTACTGGTAATTTGTTGCCCTCTATTGGTGGCATGTTATGTCTACTGTATACCATTAAGGACTAATAATGGTAATGCTTTTAATGGTTAGCAGATATTTGTAATAGTCTTTGTAGAGGAAACCACTAGAATTTCCGTTACGATTTCTGTTGTTTTTTTCAGAGGGGTTTTTGTTTTTGTTTTTTAAAGCAATAAATTCACATTGTGATCATCATCGAACCCAAAATATTGTTTTTAAACGACGTACATGAATAAACATTGGTAGAGTTTCGTTAAATTTGATCACTTTATGTCGATAACCTGCTGTCTAATGTTAGCTTTTAATGCTAGATATGCTAGTTCACTGGCTAACATTAGCACACTTCTAGGTATCTATCTAGCTTAGCTATTGTTTCTAAACAATTAGGTTGATAATTGATAACAGTATTGTTTGCAAAGCACTATTTTAACCTGAGATAGCTTAATATTAGCCCCGCCCTATTTGACCGGGACGCAGTGTCAATGTAGACGTTGCTTGCGTGTTTGCAAGAATGTGTAATGTGTGTGTTTGTTCGCATTAAAGGCAAAGCAGACAAGTATCTGTCGGAAGTCTTCAAGGTGTGTGTCGCTATGGCAACCGGCTGGAGTGCTGCTACGGGTGGAAGAAAAATACAAAAGGCCAGTGTGAAGGTACACTGTATAAAATAAAATGTAGATGTTTTTAAAAGAATTTGCCATTTTCCTTCAACTTGGTGTTCATTTTTAGTTTTAATGCTCAGTGGGATTTTATTATTTTCAACTAAAAAAAATTAATTATGAGGAAAAAAAATTACTCAAAAAAACCCCCCTAAAACTGATGTGTTAAAATGTATAACGTACAGGATGTATTCAAAATTTTAATGTATTTTGCTTTAAGTACGGAATTTCAAAGAAAAGTCATGAGATATGAGAACTTCGAACCTCATTGTAGTTAGCTAATGGGTTAATTAGCTGTTAGCATATGACTTAATACTTAATACAGGAATCAGTAGCTTGAGCTAAATGCTGGACAAATATACAGGTACATAAAGTATTGTAGCTAAAGCTAACTTTAGCTAATGTTATATTTACAGATCTCAGTGTTAAAGTTAAACTTCTTGAACTGCACAATGAAATCCTTTCACATTACTTCAATTCAAAGTTGTTCTATTTGTGATTGTGAACATTTTTAGCTGCTTGACTAATTCCATAACTAAAAGTATTTTCTATAGCTTGTGACTTTTGTTCACAGTTTGTTTATAAGTAGTTAAACTTTTAAACTATTCAAAATCATTCAGATCTTTTTGCTAATAATGAAATCTCTTTTTTCAGCCCAGTGTGAATTCGGATGTAAGCATGGAGAGTGTGTCGGGCCGAATAAGTGCAAGTGTTTTCCGGGATACTCTGGCAAAACGTGTAGTCAAGGTTTGTAGGAAGTTTTTTGTTTTAGTGTGAAACAGATTTGCAGTGATGATGTCAGCGTCAGAGCTGTATCACCCTGCAGTTCTCCCCTGGTTTCCACTGAAGATAAGCAGGGGTGAGCCTAGTCAGTACCTGGATGGGAGACCTCCTGGGGAAAACTAAGGTTGCTGCTGGAAGTGGTATTAGTGAGGCCAGCAGGGGGTGCTCACCCTGTGGTCTGTGTGGGGTCTAATGCCCCTGTATAGTGATGGGGACACAATACTGTAAAAACAGCATTGTCCTTCGGATGAGACGTTAAACCGAGGTCCTGACTCTTTGTGGTCATTAAAAATCCCAGAACACTGGGGTCCTCCCCACTGGCCCTTCTCTATCATCCCCTAATAATCTCCCTCTCTGAACTGACTACATCACTCACTTCTCCACTACTAGCTGGTGTGTGGTGGGAGTTCTGGTGCAATATGGCTGCTGTCACATCATCCAGGTGGAGGATACACACTAGTGGTGGTTGAGGAGACCCCCCCTAACCCCCCATATTATGTAAAATGCTTTGAGTGTCTTGAAAAGCTAACTAGTTATTTTGACTGTTTTAGCTCTGGATACATGTAGCTAAGCAAGCTGTTTCTGACTGTGTCCTGACTCTGGATAAAACTGTCTTATACCTAACATTTCAGATGTTTATCTAGTGCTAGATAGTTACTATAGCGCTGTACCTAACTATAGCAATTGTTTAAATAAATAAAAGAGTAGAGAATACAGCGAGTGATTATATGTTTCGCTGTTTTTCCCTGGTTACATTCAGCTAACAATTTCTGACTGTATCATTGTTATTCTCTTATATTTGAATGATGAACAGGTTTAGAAATCTCAATTTATGACTTCTTTTGTTTTATTTTTAAATTATTAAATGTAGTTAGCTAAAGCTCGGAAAGAGTTTGTGTTTGTAGACTTTTCAATGATGACATTTAGCTAGATAGCTAGTTATCTATCTCAGTGGACTCTCTTCTTTTTAAAAATCTTAGCTATTTTTTTTTTTTTTATCTAAACTTAGATGCTAGCTAGTGATAACTAGTAAATAAACGACTGTTTCCATCCTCAGATTTAAATGAATGTGGGTTGAAGCCTCGGCCATGTGAGCATCGCTGCATGAACACCTTCGGGAGCTACATGTGCTACTGCCTCAATGGGTACATGTTAATGCCTGATGGCTCTTGTGCAAGTAAGTGCCCAAATAACGACTACTACATATTTCCTATACATTCATTTTACTATACGTGTGCACAGTAACTGACTATAGCTCATCTGTTCACGCTGCACAAAGTATTGCCCCCCTTACCTCATCCATCAATGGAAAGAAACCACCACTGAACAGACAATGGGCCTCATTTATCAGTCTTTTAATAAAGTTGCATGTAAATCCATGTAATGTAAATGTGAAGTCCAAAACCAAACTGAAAAATTCCTGCCAGATTTATAGAAGTTTAAAACTTCAGAAGTGTCCTATTTGATTTGCTGTGTTGCCGGACAGACTCGAGGACCTGCTCTCTGGCTCACTGTCAGTACGGGTGTGAGGAAGTTCAGGGGGAGATTCGCTGCCTTTGTCCCTCAACTGGTTTACAACTCGGTTCAGATGGAAAAACGTGCGTTGGTGAGTGTGAAATTTATAAATAAGCAAATAATAAAAATGAAAATGTGAGTCACTGAATCTTTATGCACTGCTGTTTATGTAGCATTTAAATATACTATGCATTAATATAATATAATATAATATAATGTACATTTTAATAGACTACATAGTATAATATATATTTAATTTTCCCTTCAGTCTTTGGGTGTGAAAAAATGCTCATAAGAATTAACCATTGTTAACCATTATTAGGGGGCCAAGCACCAAGGATTTTCACGTTCGTCAGTGCAGTAACTGCTGAAGTGCTTTCTTTCAATTAGATGTTGATGAGTGTGTAACGGGAAAGCACCAGTGTCCATACAACCGTGAGTGTGTCAACACCTTCGGAAGCTACTACTGCAAGTGCCAAGCGGGTTACGATCTCAAATACATCAATGGAAAATATGACTGCATAGGTAAAAGTACAAACCCTGTCTGCCACAGATAAGAATCAGATAATTGTTGTTAATTAATCAAACGTTCCATATTATTTTACACCATAATAAAATGTTAAGCAGAATTTTTTTTACATTATTATATTATATGCTGTTTAACTTTCAGACATCAACGAGTGTCTTGCCAACACTCATAAATGTAGCCATCATGCAGAGTGTATAAACACTGAGGGATCATACAAGTGCAAATGCAAGCAAGGCTTCCGGGGCAGTGGCTTCGACTGTTCAGGTCAGAATCACATTATTTTATTCTGTTTGGAGCTGGTACTGTATATTCTTAAGCCAAGGTACATATAAAAACACATTTCAAAACAATGATGTTGTCTTCAACTCAGGAAACTATTGCTTATAGTTGATAGGTATTTGTTAATGTGGTCTTTCTCCTGAAGGATATTTTTATGCTACATTGGACTTCTTTTGGAACGTAGTTGCTGGTGAAAACACAAGTCTAATAAATAGCTACAGTAAACAAAGGGAAAGTGTTACACATAGTGTATTAAGATATATTGGAAAGATTTGGAGCAGGAAAGAGGGATTTATGGAGTGGAAAATGTCCACGTATTGCAGATGATCAGAAATGTGTGCGCACCACTGCGAACGAGTTTCCCCACAGCAATGCTGAAAAAAAGAAGAAAAGTGCAAAGCTTTAACTTTCTGGGCTAGTTTCAGGTCCTTTGAGTGGTTTAGAAATTTTGCTGAAACCTGGCAACCCTGCTCAAGCTCCACATGAACATAAAGACCATTCTGATCAGACTGAACAAAATATCGAACTCGGAAATTTAGACCTTAATAACAGATTACCTACGTAACAGTTTTTTAATAGATTATCTCAATTATAGATTTGCTAAGAAGAAAACGTAGTTTAGCTCGATAAAAGATTAGTCGAATAGTGAAAGTATATATCCACTCATTTATGTTCAGTAATCCTGGGTCGAGGCGGATCCGGAGGCAGATCCGGAGTCTATCCCGGGAACACTGGGTATTGGGTGGGAAGTGAATGGGATACCGGACCACTGGAGTCCTTAAAAACTGTTCACTACAAAACAAGACGTAGGGCTCCAAACACTGAAGATATAATAAAAGACACACTTAGACACACTCACTGTTTCACCTCAGAGATTATGTGTCATTGCTGCTGCAGAGATTGCATCCCCTCGTCTAACCAGATACTTAAAAAGTTCTTACATTAAGCTCGGTGGAACGACCAGGAACCATGTGAGCCGACTCAGGTAAACATCTTTAGCTGCGTCTCGGTTTTAGTGGCTGTAGTGTGGAGGCGTTGCCTGTTAGTACCTGGATGATGTAATGAAACTGCTCAGAACATGTTTTGTTTTGCACTCAGTCTGGTTTAGGTAGAAGAAGGGGCGGAGCCAACAGGGCACTGGTTTTGGGTTGGCCATTCCTGGAGTAACTCGACGATGTGAGGTCATTTCTGTTAGTGAAAAATGTCCGACATTATTACTCTACAAACGTCTGGTGCTCTCAATGCCGCTGGTTATGAATGCATAATACACATTAATCAACATCAGTATTTATGACAGAAACATGTCAGACGGCTCGTTTTCCTCAGGAGTCTCTGGGCAGGTTGATGATGATGTTTGAACGGTATGATTACTTCCTGTGTCTGCGCTAGTAGAGCTATTTGTGGTGTTAAATACAAATTCTGTGAGCACTAGAGAAGAGAAGTAAATCCATTTAGATGTTAGATTTAGCCTTAAACTTCACACTTCACCAGGAGTCTGGGGGGAAGTCGTATTTCCTCTCTCACCGGTTAGGAAGTCTGCGATTACAAAAACACCTGTGTGAATGACTGCTCCTGTACAAAACCACTTTTTCTTTTCTTAAAAAAAAAAAAGGAAATTTTTATATATTTTTTGTAATCTTTCAACCATCTGCAAAATACATCGACTAGAAAGAAGGAAGTGGTGTGCGTAAAAAAAGTGTTTTTTTGTGTGTTTCCTGTAGTAAAGCCCTTTTATCACAGCAGCTCCTGGGACACTGATAAAGGCAGTGCAGATGAATTTCACAACGGTGAGAAGTTTTCGTCTGAGGTTTGCCTGTGAAAGTCCCATTCGCTCTGTGGATTAAGTCAGTAAAGCATAAATATATTAACACAATACACTTAATACAATCGCATCACTTCCCCTCGCGAGATTTCCAGTCGGATCAGCGAGGTAACATATTCTATGGAATGTTATGTTTTTTTAAATATTAGAATAATATTTTACTTCTTCACTAGCTGCGTTAGCAGTTTCCATCCCATTTAGCTAGCTGGTGTGACGACTGCTACGTAGCATGCTGGTATGTTAGCTAGCTAGTAAAAGAAAGTAGTAGAGTTTTTATTGGAGCAATAAAAACAAAAATGTTTCAGCTGAAAAACAACAAAGATGCATTTTATAA
>NC_071260.1:34055672-34065672 GCF_023375685.1 Ictalurus furcatus | reverse complement strand
TGGAAGTAACAAACCTTAGATGAAATTCCCAGAATATTTTTTTTTTACATGTAAAAGACGAGGGTTACGGAAGACACGTTTCCTGAAGAAATAACACTGTGAGAGCTTCGGTACATGGTCCAGGATTACAGATGTGCAAATAAACGTGATTTCTTTTTGCCAATAAATAAATGTCCTATCAGTTGTTTTTAATTCAAAGTTTGTACTGAGACATGATATAAAGTAATATTTTTACTCTTCATTAGTAAACACTGAAACCGTCTCCTGACCAGAGCTGAATTATTATATATTATCATTTTATTAGTATTATATTATTAGTATTATAATTGTTTCTCGTGTGTTAAAATCCTCTCTGTAAACCTTCTACATTTTCATGTGTGTAAAATAATCTGTAGTCAAAGTTGAATAGAAATCACAAATATTAAATAAAACGTCATTCACCAAAAAAAAAAAAGTACAATTTCACAGCACTAATGTATTTCTTGGGATTAATTGTGATAGAAATTATTTACCAAATAATTAACCAAAAGGCTCGAAAACAACAAATTAGACCAAGTTTCCGGTTCCTTTTTTCCCCTAGGAGTGAGTTGATTTAGATATTATATAAAAAGTGATAAATAAACAGATATAATATAATGTTGTATATAATAAATCCCCTCTCCATAATGATCATGCTCATAAGGTTTTAAATGATCAATGTAAAAAATATCTACAGTTTAGAATACATGACTGGGACTGATCAGGTGTGAACCTCACTGCTGGAGATGATGGAGTGTTATGAAGGACAGTGCGGTCAGAGCGCCCCCTGCTGACAGGTTTTATTAAACACACCAGTCTAGACATTACTCCAAGTAAAGTACAGAAGGAAAGCTTTCCACAGGCTGAAAGTATAAAGACACGCACAGAGGAACAGATTTGTGAATATTTAAATCAGCAGTGGAGACGAGGAGAACTGATAAACTATATATGATATTTATAAATGCTATGAACATTTCACAATCAGCTCAGGAGATGCTTCTTGCCCAGAAACTGCACTTTGCGCTCGAAGGCTGTGGAGCGAATCGGCGTGTTCACTTCGTAGAAAGGATTCATCGCAAACTGCGAATGGAACAAAGTTAAGTGTCGATTTTACAAAGTTCAATAACTACAATAATCATCATCATTTACAACAAGAACAAAAACAAAACACTATAAAAACCGCACACCTTGATGTATAGATCATAAACGTCGTTAAAGAAGTTTTTGATCCCGTCTTCTTGCCTGACGTCATGAAGCATGATGAACCTCATATGTACAAAAAACACAGTTAAGGGAAAACCTAAAAAATGACTTCATTAACCTGTTTTATTTCTTCAAAAACGTTATCAGCGTTATTATTAACATGGAAAATCGTGTTTTGACCAAATTTCCGTCACACCAACCAATCAGATTCTGTCTGGTCTTAAACATGCACCGCTGTGTGTTTTTATTTAACTCCCGGGATTTTAATTCAGGAAGGATATGACTGGCGGTGACGAAGGCCGAGACGAACCACTCGTTGAATTTGTCCACGGTTTTCAGGTACATGTTGTTGGACAGCCACATATTCTCATCGACCAGATCGAGCGCAGCGTGAGCGATAAACTGGTTCAAGTGTCGATGATCGTCCTGTGAACAATAAAATAAACAAATACAGTGAATACTCACAAAACAGAAGCCTTAAAGAGGCGAAAAAAAACATCGATCAACGTTTAATCTTCATAATGAGAAACTGAAGTATCTGGTCAGTCGGTGCTTGCTGGAAGGAATAAACCACTACAGGACGTGCTGTTATAGGAAAATAATCAGTGACGGGGTGGTGTGATGGAGCGGAGGTACTGTTCCTACCCCAAAGCTCATTCTGTTCTCATATCAGCACTTCCGATGTTGACGAAGTGTATAACTCCTCTTATACCACAACAGTTTGCCAAGGATTCTAACTGTATGTGTAATTAACGAACGACACCAGCTTTTTATCCGTTTAGAGTTATAGTTAATGCTGTGGAATGTCTGTGATACATATCGCTTACATTATAGCAGATATAAAGAGTCGTTCCCTCACCAGCCTCTCTATCTTTATCTCTCTAGAAGTTAATAAGACAAAAACAAACCCACACCACTTTAATGTGTGTATAAATCTATACCTTCGATTCGGGTTTCCCAGCAGGCAGGAACTCCATCTCAAACACCGGGTTGTCATGGTGACCGACCATCACGAAGTAAAAGCTCCCGGACATCTCGCTTTCTCTCTCTCTTAATATAAATATACAGACATTAAACAATCATTTAATGTGTGTGTGTGTGTGTGTGTGTGTGTGTGTGTGTGTGTGTGTGTGTGAGAGAGAGAGAGAGAGAGAGAGAGAGAGAGCGGTGAGACAGGTGAAGCTGCTCAATAATAAATACAATAATAATAATAATATTAATAATAATAATAATAATAATTTTTATTATTATTATTATACTAATAACACCGACCTTCCAAACAAATATCTAATAACACGAGTCTGATGAAAGATGGAATTCCTCCTTAAAGTTTACAAAATAAAACACATCAGAATCAGCCTCGTGCTGTGTTTAAAAACACATACAACACAAATCCATTCTCATAAAGCCGTTTTATCGCTTCACTCTGTTTACACTCTTCTGCCGCGCGTTACTTCCTGGTACGTCATAAGGATGACCCCGGAACTAAAATTATATATTTAAATATCTTTTTTTTAAACGAGCTCTTTAAAAAAAAAAAAACATTTAAACACGCAGCATTTGAGGTACGATTAGGAATACACGATTCCCAGCAATACTAAAAAAAGACTAAAAAAAAGAAGTGAATGAAATTAATTTAAAAAAAAGCGTTGTTATTTTGTGTTTCTGTGTAACCGTACGTGTTTCATCAAAGCACATTCACGTCATACAAAACACAAATAAATTCTAAAATAATAATAATAATAATAATAATAACAACAACGCATCGTGTTGATGCTAATAATAATAATAATAATAATAATAATAATAATAATAAAGAGAAATCTTGCAGCAAAACATGAACGACCCGGAAGTAAACAAAAAGAGCGTCGGTTACGGGTTTTAAACGGTCAGCTGTTGACTGTGGATTATTTTGAATTCAAAGAGAAAGATAAATCGCATTTAGTGAGAGTGTGTGAGAGTGTGTGAGAGTGTGTGAGTTTGTGAGAGTGTATGACTGTGTGAGAGTGTGTGTGAGTGTGTGAGAGTGTGACTGTGTGAGTTTGTTTAAGTTTGTGTGAGAGTGTATGAGTGTGTGTGAGAGTGTGTGAGAGTGTGTGAGGTCTGAGGATGTCTGCGGATGAAGAGCAGAGTTTATCTGCAGAGGATCTGAGAAAGAGACTTTACCAGAGTTTTAAGAGGAAGGGAGTCCTGGACGCTGTGAAGGTCAGTGTTTCAGCTGTAATGTCTACAGTCTGTAGTAATGAAGGACTTCATCATGTCTTTAAAAACCTTTTGAGTCACAGTTTACTGCAAGGGTTTATTCCAAATCATCACTACAACCTTCAAACTCTTACAGTTTCTGGATTTTTAACTAATTTCTTATATAAATGGTAACAGTAATAATAATTCTGATCAATTCCCATGGTGTATGTGATGTCAGTATAAATGACCGGTGTACAGGTGACATTAATACTCCATGTGCACTACACACACTGCTTTTTAACACACACTGTTTGTTTAGAGCTTTATTATAAGTACTTACTGTAGTGTTTGACCATTACTCCACTTCCACCCGTAAAACTAATCCAGTCCGAACAGGGCTTAGAACGATCTCGGAGAATGACTTTTCACTGTCAGTATTTATCACAGACTTGTTAAAATGCCTGTAATAACCTTTGACCTCTTGGACCCGTGTTTATTCCAGACCCAGCTCAGGAATCAGCTGATCGTGGAGCTTCAGCATGAAACGCTTCCTCGGGCGTCTTCTGAAAAATCCTATTCGCTCTCAGTGCTGGCCTCCAACAGCCTGGTGATCGATCACCTGCAGAGCTCGGGCTATGAATACACCCTGTCCGTGTTCTACCCTGAGTGTGGCATCAGCAAGGAGAAGGTGCGCTTTATACACCGTCTGTTCCAGGGTCATCTCAATGTGATGACATGAAATACATGAGATTTGGGGTGCATATGGTACCAGGATTATAGTTCACGCCGGTAGAACTTCTGGCCCCTCACTGCTAGTCCATGCTGGGTTTACAAGAGCACAGTTTTATATGATTGTTAAACTTGAAGCCATGAGAAAAAGTGAAGAAAGCTTAATTTTGTTCAAGAAATTGTTCACGTTTTTATGCATCGCATTTTATAAACCGATTGTCAGATTACTGCAACATTTGTCAGTCATTTGTACCAAACCCTCTGTAATAAACTGGGGTTTATAAATGCTTTATAGAGTTAATAGAGATATTATAGAAGCTTTGTAGCAGGAGTGTCCAATCTTATCCGGAAAGGGCCGGTGTGGTGCAGGTTTTCATTCCAACCGAGCAGAAGCCACACCTGAGTCTATTGAAAGTCAAGATCAGCTGATTAAACAGCTGGAATCAGGTGTGCCTCCTGCTTGGTTGGAATGAAAACCTGCACCCAGGTTTTCCCTGCACCCAGGACCGCTGGTCCTTTCCGGATAAGACTGGACACCCCTGCTTTATAGAGTTAATAGAGGCTTTATAAAGGTATTATAATAATGTGTTTAAATGCCTCAGTAATGTTTCTTCATAACAGTAAAGGTGGAGAACTGTACAGTTAATACAATGAAACTGTACCAGTGTGGTAGAAATTCGAGCGTGAAACAGGCAGCACATGATTGTTGTCATGGTTACACAGTGTCATGTGTGTTGGGATTAGACGGTAGAGACGTTTCAGAACAACACAGAGCGATCAGAAACGTTTATTCTCTCTGTGCGAGGTGTAAACATCAACACAGGGGTAAGGGGAGAACACGCGCTAACGTCCATGTTCACCTGATCTCTATAGACAGTGATAACACCTGGATGGGAAGCGTTCTATCACTGTGATTACTTTAGTGGAAATAGTTTTACAGGAAAGATTTTTATTATTGTTGCTTGACTTGTTTAATTGTTCTATAACTTTTTAGGTTTTTTCAACAAAGGACATTCTTGATCTTCTGAGAGTCAGTCCACATTCAGCTGTGTACAAAAGTCTGGTAAACACGTCTCTCTGCTCATTTTCCAGGAAGAATAATTTTATAAATAATAAAAGAGGAAAAAAGTGTTATTATTTTTATTATTTTCTTTGTTGAACTCCATACAGGTGATGGATACTCACAGAGGAGAGAAAGGTAAGCCAAATAATACATTTATATATATATATATATATATATATATATATATATATATATATATATATATATATATATATATATATATTAGTGTGTGTGTAATTTATAAAAAGATTGAATGTTTTAGTCAACAATTCAGTTTTAAAGTAGAGTTTGTAAAGTCTAAATTTTTTTATTAAAAAACGTTAAAATAGTTTGTATTTTATTTAAACGTTTATGTAAACTTGGCCTGTGTGTTGTCTCATATTTATACCCCTGTGAAACAGGAAGTCATGCTTGAACCATTTCAGGTGTACAAAAAAAATATCAACGAGAATATACTTCAAATATATTTTCTCATATGAATTCATAGGGGCGTTAATACTTGTTGCACACCTATATTTAACAAAGATATATTTTTGATAAACCTGTGTTGTGTTTGTAATTGTTTGATATCCGTGTGAGCAGAGTATTTTTTTTTTTTAACAAAAGATCAGAAGGTTAAACACTAAACACAAAATTTCACAGCCTTTTTCGCTTATATTTACCAAGGGTGCCAATATTAATGAAGCACTCCCTTGTGTGTGTGTGTGTGTGTGTGTGTGTGTGTGTATATATATATATATATATATATATAATATGTGTATATATATATATATATAATTAAATACACATCTTAATAATGACCTCTGTCTCTCGCTGTAGGTCTGTTAATGACGCTGCTCTCCGAGTTAATCGATCATCGGCTTCAGTCGCGTGACGCAGACACACAGACGTCAGACGTGTCTGATTACAACGAGTCCATCGGTAAACTCCACTTTCTGCCCCGAGCTTCATTTAAACTCAGTGTCCAGTTTAGTCCCCAAAATTCTTGTGACCATTTCACTGCTGGAGACCTTTCTATCAAACAAAACACTACAGAAAGATATGTGATAGAGACAGACAGGTGGATGGGGTGATGGAGACAGACAGGCAGGTGGATGGAGTGATAGAGACAGACAGACAGGTGGATCGAGTGATAGAGACAGACAGGTGGATGGGATGATACAGACAGACAGACAGGTTGATGGGGTGATACAGACAGACAGACAGGTGGATGGGGTGATACAGACAGACAGACAGGTGGATGGGGTGATAGAGACAGACAGGCAGGTGGATGGAGTGATAGAGACAGACAGGTGGATGGGGTGATTCAGACAGACAGACAGGTGGATGGGGTGATACAGACAGACAGACAGGTGGATGGGGTGATAGAGACAGACAGACAGGTGGATGGGGCGATAGAGACAGACAGACAGGTGGATGGGGTGATAGAGACAGACAGACAGGTGGATGGAGTGATAGAGACAGACAGACAGGTGGATGGGGTGATACAGACAGACAGACAGGTGGATGGGGTGATACAGACAGACAGACAGGTGGATGGGGTGATAGAGACAGACAGGCAGGTGGATGGAGTGATAGAGACAGACAGGTGGATGGGGTGATTCAGACAGACAGACAGGTGGATGGGGTGATACAGACAGACAGACAGGTGGATGGGGTGATAGAGACAGACAGACAGGTGGATGGGGCGATAGAGACAGACAGACAGGTGGATGGGGCGATAGAGACAGACAGACAGGTGGATGGAGTGATAGAGACAGACAGACAGGTGGATGGGGTGATAGAGACAGACAGACAGGTGGATGGAGTGATAGAGACAGACAGACAGGTGGATGGAGTGATAGAGACAGACAGACAGGTGGATGGGGTGATAGAGACAGACAGACAGGTGGATGGGGTGATAGAGACAGACAGACAGGTGGATGGGGTGATACAGACAGACAGACGGATGGAGTGATTGTGTTGGTGCTGTGTACAGTGAGGAAGATGCAGGTGATTGATGAAGAGTATGAGGTGCTGAGGCAGAAAGGACAGCGCTGGGCCTCGGTGGAAGTGAAGCTCGCTGAATACAGGAAGGAGATGGAGGAGCAAGCACAAGCCGAGCTCAGATCCAAGGTACTGTGTGCTTCTACCTTCCATCTGCATCACTCAGAACATCAGATCTAACCTCCTCCCATAATCTCCTCCATCTGCATCACTCAGAACATCAGATCTAACCTCCTCCCATAATCTCCTCCATCTTTATCTCCTGCATCTCCCATACAGTCTGAAGTTTATAACCTGAATTTGTTCACTCATCTTCAGGAAGAGCTCTAGTGGAGGTCAGACCCCGAGTCAGACGCAGTAACACACCAGTGCAGTGAATGTGAGCGTCTGCTGTGGGCTGTTTCAGATGGAGCATTTCCAGGAGGTGGAGATGAGGAGAGTGCGGGTGGAGGAGAGGGAGAAGTGCCAGCAGGAGGTGCTGGAGGTCAGACGGAAGCTGGAGAGAAACTATGAGATGAAGTCTGAGGCACTGATGAACCGAGAGAAGAACGCCATCGAGAGACTCCAGAAACAGCAGCAGGTACAGCAGAGGGGTACACACTCTATACACACCTTTTACTCACTCACACACACACTCACACTCTCACACACTCACATACACATACACACACACACACACTCTCACACACCCACACACCCACTCTCACTCTCACACACACACACACACACACACACTCACATACACATACACACACACACACTCTCAGACAGACAGACAGACAGACAGACAGACTGGTCCTGGTGTTCCTGCAGCAGTCTGTGGGATTAAATCAGCATGTTCATGTCACTTCAGATGGAGGAAAGGGAACTCTACGACCAGCGGCAGGCTCTGCTGAGGGAGATCGAGTCTGTTCATAACAGAGACGCTGAACTCAGGCTCAGGATGGAGGCCTTTGAAAAGTAAACACTCACCATCATGACATTTAGCTAGCAAACATAACATAGCTAGCATCAGAGCGCTAGCAAACATAACATAGCTAGCATCAGAGCGCTAGCATCAGAGTGCTAGGAAACATAACACAGCCAGCATCAGGTATCTGTTTGATTAAGCTAGTCGATAACATATGAGCAAGCGATTGTGAGTAAACAACTGAGTAAACATTTTTGTGGTATTGATGTTTAATTAGTAAAAGGGTCACAAATAGAACAGTTTATTATATCCAGTTTGTGAAAAACCTTACAGCCGAGCATTTTACATTTCTCCTAACTAGCATTTTCTTTGCTGGTTCATATTTGTGTGGTTTCCACAGCAACTTTTAGCCAGCTAATGTGAGAAGCCGTATACGTAGCTTGCTAGCTAGTGTGTGTGTGTGTGTGTTGCAGGTCCTGTAAGCTGCATGAGGAGAAGATGAGAAGCTCAGAGGAGCTGTTGAGGAAGAGAGAGCTGGATGTGAGGAAGATGGAGGAAACGTACGACCTGAAGCTGAACAGCGAGATCAGGAAGTGAGAAATGTCTATATATCTATACACACACACACACACACACACACACGCTGAATCCTGGATTCTGATTGGTCAGAGGGTGTTGATTAATTTTCTAGAATGGTTATCGTTTCTATAGACCTGTGATGATAGTCACAGGCGAAGCGATTGCGTTTCAGCGCAGCTGCAGCACAGTGATGAAACTCAGTGAATTCAGTGTTAATGTCATTCTTCTTCTTCTGCTTTCCTCAGACATCAGCTGGAGCTGAAGGAGGATTACGGCAGGAGGACCGAAGCGCTGAGGGAAAACGAGAACAAAAATAAAGGTGTTTGTTGGTTATCAGGACGTTTAGAGCACGAGCGCGAGGGACGAGGGTTTCCTTTCACTCCCTGTTTCCTCTGTGTGATTTAGAAGAGACGGCGAGGATTCAGAGGGAAGCTGCAGTCGTAGACGCCAGGAGAGAGGATCACGAACGAGTCGTGAGTGAACTGGCCAGAGTGCAGGTAAACACACACACACCCTGAACGTAAACCCCGCCCCCCCCGAGGAATCTGTGCTATAAATGACTGAAACAGACCAGCTGAATGTTGTGTGTCTCACAGGAAGTGTTGTGTTGCAGGAGGAGCTGGAAGTGGCACGCGGGGATGTGTGTGTGTTACTGCAACAGAACGCAGCGCTTAAAGAGAAACTAGAGGCCGCTAGCGATTACACAACTGTACGCAACGAACGCATGGAGCTGCAGGCTGAAGTTCATCTGCTGAAGAGGAAGCTGGAGGAAAGTCAGAAGGAGAAACAGAGACTCTATCAAGGTAATAATAATAATAATAATAATAATAATAATAATTAGGATTGCAGCAAATCTTTTCTTTTTTGTTTAAATCTGAGTATGAGTACATGTTTTTAAACTGATATTGAATAATTTACTTAGTATTAATCATTCAGCACATCACAGAGAATCTTATTATATGGATTATAACACAACACGGCTGATTTATATACGAATAAAGTGAGCTGAACTTCTGCTGGTTTTCTTCATTTTGGACATTGTCTACACGAAGATGAACGTATGATTGTGTTTGGATGCGTGTGTGTATGTGGTGTGTGTATGTGTGTGGTGTGTATGGGGTGTGTGGTGTGTATGGGGTGTGTGGTGTGTATGGGGTGTGTGTGTGTGTGGTGTGTGTGTGGTGTGTATGGGGCGTGTGTGTGTGTGTTGTGTGTGTGTGTGGTTTGGCTTTTTTCCAGAGTTGACCGCTCCATCTCCGGAGCTGCTGACGCTGCAGGCGGAGCTGAAAAGACTGGAAGCGGCTCGGCGTCTGGACCTGGAGGAGTTC
>NC_071260.1:34038172-34048172 GCF_023375685.1 Ictalurus furcatus | reverse complement strand
TGTGTTAAAAATGTTAAAAATTGTGTGTAATGCTCCCAAGTTTTGAATAATCCTGGTCCACTAAATTTAAGAAGAAGAAGAAGATCATCATTTTCATCATCATCATATATATTGTGAATAACAGTAAAAAAAATTTAGTCATGAAAATGTGAAAGAATTTTATAAAACTACACTGTAAGAAATCTAAAACTATATACATGAACATTGTTCTGGTAACTTTGGGGAAAATTACCTTTTTTAACAAAAATGTTTATTTTTAAGGTCTTTTACTGAATGCTGGTTGTTTCTGGAAAACAGAGTCATTTCTTTAAAAAATATCCAGCCATATTGATCTGAACTGAACTGAACTGAACTGAGAGGTTATTAACAGTTCCTGTGGTCCATCTGAGGTAGACGTTTTATATTCTTCTTTTGGGGAGAATCAAAAAATAAAAATCACAGTTCACCACATGATACGTTTAGAAACGTATAGATTGTAAAAGTTTTTTCGGTTTTGAATCCATTCCCAAAATTTTTTTAAAATTGATATTTACTCCCAAAAATCCGTTGCATTTATGATCAAAACTAAACATTTGTTTAAAAACACGAATATCAGAAATAATTCGTACTGTACGGTGTCGTAAGGCTCAGAATGTTGTGCTGTGACTTTAATCAAAACTTCAATTACAAATAAACATTCTACACATTTCCAAATGAAATACTGAACTTTTCTCCTGTTTTGAAGTTAAAATAATAAAAAATAAAATAATAATTCTGTTGGAAACTGAAAACCTGAATACAGGAGCATGGAACAGGGCGGGGTTAGAGCAGGGCGGGGTTAGAGCAGGGCGGGGTTAGATGGTAAACGCAGTGTTAGTTAGCTTCGTGGCCATGGGAGATCAGAGCGTCTGCTTTTTATTGATGTATTTTTTGCCGATGTTAACAGGGTTCTTACGAGTAGGAATTGAGGCATTCTTTTGAACGTGATTGGATGTCTTGCAGCTCTTGCTCCTCCTTCGTTTTGATGTCTTGGTACGCGTGCATTTGACTCGCGTCCTTTAGGTAGGCCCAATTCGCCGAGAGGATCATAAGGTAGTGGATCTGAGAGAGAGAGAAGCTGTTAACGACGGCAAAAAGCAAGCAAAAAAAAGCAAGGAAAGATCATTACATTCCCACAAACACACACACACACACACACACACACACACACACACACAAACCCACACACACACACAAACCCACACACACACACACACACACACACAAACCCACACACACACACACACAAACCCACACACACACACACACACACACACACACACACAAACCCACAAACACACACACACAAACCCACAAACACACACACACAAACCCACACACACACACACACACACACAAACCCACACACACACACACACACACACACACACACACACACACACACAAACCCACAAACACACACACACAAACCCACACACACACACACACACACACACACAAACCCACACACGCACACACACACACACACCACACACACACACACACACACAAACCCACACACACACACACACACACACACACACACACACAAACCCACACACACACACACACACACACAAACCCACACACACACACACACACACACAAACCCACACACACACACAAACCCACACACACACACACACAAACCCACACACACACACACACACAAACCCACACACACACACACACACACACACACACACCCACACACACACACAAACCCACACACACACACACACAAACCCACACACGCACACACACAAACCCACACACACACACATACACACACACACAAACCCACACACACACACAAACCCACACACACACACACACACACACACACACACACACCCACACACACACACAAACCCACACACACACACACACAAACCCACACACGCACACACACAAACCACACACACACACACACAAACCCACACACACACAAACCCACACACACACACACAAACCCACACACGCACACACACACACACACACAAACCCACACACACACAAACCCACACACGCACACACAAACCCACACACAAACCCACACAAACCCACACACACACACACACACACACAACACACACACACACACACAACACCACACAAAGACACACACTGTGGGTTTGAGTCGAGACACAACAAGCAAGAGAGACCAGCGGTAACAACCCAAAACAAGCTACAGGTACATGTGTGTACACACACACGTCCCAATAAACCACATTTTAACCAAGACCCAATAAATGATGATGATTATTATTATTATTTAGACAGGAAAGCGATGCAAAAGCAGACGGTTAGTAAAGTAAAACTGCATGCGTCTGAAATGAATATGCGAATGAGGCTTCGTTAATGAGCGGCTGGACGTTTAACGAAGATGAAATGATGATGAACACGAAGGAGGTTTTGTAAACAAAGCGTTTATTTTGTATGGCAAAGAAAAAACAAAAGGCTACAATTGTTTTCAGAAGTTAAAGGAAATACTGAGAAGAGTAAACATTCATTGAAAAATTGAGGAAATAAAAATGCTTATTAAAAAAAACCTAATTTCTGACAAATTTGTAACTAAATAAAGATATGATAAAGTTAAAATATTAACTTCACTGCATCGCAGCTCAGGAAAAGGACGCGTACATCAGGGGACATTTCTGTTCTCGTCGTTATAAAGTTTATAAATTAGCCTCCTCGTGTGATTAGCCAGGCAGACCGGAGCAACGAAGCTGGTAGCTAACGGGAAACTGAACAATCATGCTAACTGAACAACGCTACACAGTTAGCACAGCGCTAGTTGGTGGCTTGCGTGCATGCAATGTTTCTGCCCAAACATTTTTCCCAAGAAAATTCAAACTTACACATTCTGCTGACTAAACTGTTTCTACTATTTAAGTAATAAAAATGCAGCACCATCATATTAGCCTCAGGCTAAAGTCATCAAACCGTCTTAAATTCTACCATAGTGTTCATATTTTATAATATTTACACATTTTATACGCAGACATATCGAGATTTCTTTATAGTAAAAAAGCACTACTTAGCCAAGCGAGGTGTGTGTGTGTGTGTGTGTATGAGACTTCAGTGAGAAGTTAGCATATTGCTAATTGATTATTTGTTCATAAGCGTAAAAACTGTCAAATTTGTTCATAAAATATATATTTCTGATCTACACGTGAGGCAGGTTTAAGTACATTAGAGCTTTCTTTATGACTTTAGTAAAGAAGATGATGTTTAGTGCAGAAATGTTGAGTTTTTTATTGGTTTCTAAAGACAAGTGTGTGTGTTTTTTACTGCGTTAACTGGGGACTCGTTAGCCATGTTAACGTTGTAGCTAAACGTCTTGGCTAATCAACTACATTTAAGATAAGTGAAAAATTAGCATAAATTTCCCTTAAACCGTTCCTTTAAATGCTAATGCAGCTAGCGTTTATATTATTACATCACATGACATTAAGCTGGTTTATTCTGGGTAAATAATCTCTAGTGCTGGTTTTTTAAAGATAGGAAACTGATGAGCTCCCTGGTCTAAAAATGCTGAATACAGATATAGTTAAATATTTACACATCGTATGGTTCGGATTCTTTTCTCATCTTTACTTTATTTATTTATTTATTTTTGTCCATACAATTCCCGTGTGAGATTAAAGCTTTGTGCAACAGTCTTCTCTGCTCTTAAACTTCAGAAGAGCAAAGTTATAAGTGGTAGCCATCATGTAGATGAACTGGGGGAAGAAGAGAAAGAAATGAAATAAATAATGCGAGTCAGAATAAATAAAACTCAACGCCTGTTTATCAGGTCACTGTTCAGTCCGAGAGACCTGTTCAGTCTCAGTACAGTGATGAGGAAAGAACAGTGGTGCACCGCTCGGTGATGGTCAGCGGGAAAGGACAGGTCAGTATACACCTGCATTAACACTTACCATGGCGATGACCGCAGCTCCGGCTCCAGCACACGCAACGATGTACAGGTGGTAGGACAGGTAGAACTGAACAGAGGACGGAAACAAAACAAACATTCTCTGTATTTTACAGACACTTCTAAACAAAATAATAATAATAAACAATAGAAAAAACTAAATATATGTTGCTTTTCTGTATCCTGACTTTACTATGTGTTGGATTTAATGTGTGTAACTCCTTAGAAACACATCTATCAATACATCACATCTACCATCAACACATCAACACATCACATCTACCATCAACACATCACATCTACTGTAATACAAAAAACTATCTAGCAAAGTACCAGGATACTGTAGTAAACTACTATTACTGCTGGAGAAATACGCATACCGCAATCCCCCTAACAATCTGGCAACCTGCTGCAGCTGAAAGAGGTTTTTATTCCCTACACCCCGAGTACACACTTAATGTTATAACTGCGGTAATACCTCGCTCGAGTTACAGATCTCGAGAAGCATCGCACCACAAGCGACTCCTGGAGTGGCGTTCCACGGAATAATACCTGCAAGAAAAAAAGTCATGTCACAACTATTATTAAAAAATAACCTAGACCAATATATTATTAAAATACACAGCATCAGAAGTACGAGTCATAACATATACATCTCTGTGTTGTACACGTTAACAGCGTAGGAGTTATTTTTATTTTATAATAATAACGTTTTACTGTAAAGCACGTCAGCGCCTCCTGCTGGTAGCGTTTAGTTTAGTGTTTGTCCCAAGAGGTCCAGGGATATTGATGTTACTGTTATTCTCGAATAAACACGCTAATAATTGATAGTATGATTTTGAATGTTTTTATTTATTTGATTAATTTTTATCTCTATTAAGTTTTATACGTGTTTACGTACCGTACTGCCGCATGTCCACACAGACGGAGGAGTTGGAGTCCATGGACGCACACGTGGACCAGATGTTGTAAAACAGATAAACTGGAATGGAGGAAAACCCGAAGACTCCGAGCCAAGCCACTCCAAGAACGTACGTCAGGAACACAAACTGAACAACAAGACCCAGAAAAACTGATTTTAACCTCGACGCCTCCAAAGAGCCGAGACTTTTATTGATATATCTCAAATAATTACAAGCTCATGTGAAGTTACACTACCTATAACCACTTTACTCTGTTAGTGAGATAGCAAGGTAGCTGGTTATCATGCTAATGAGTTAAGAAGTACATTATCCAGCTAGAAATGTAGGTAGTTAGTGAGCTAACGTAACAAGAAGGCAATGGGATGAAAATTACACTTAATCTGAATGATACAATCCTGATATTTAACTAAAATGTAAAGTCAAGGATGGAAAGGTGAGTTGTGGGGGGTGGAGGGGTGAGTTGTGGGGGGTGGAGGGGTGAGTTGTGAGTTGTGGGAGGTGGAGGGGTGAGTTGTGGGGGGTGGAGGGGTGAGTTGTGAGTTGTGGGAGGTGGAGGGGTGAGTTGTGAGTTGTGGGAGGTGGAGGGGTGAGTTGTGGGGGGTGGAGGGGTGAGTTGTGAGTTGTGGGAGGTGGAGGGGTGAGTTGTGGGGGGTGGAGGGGTGAGTTGTGGGAGGTGGAGGGGTGAGTTGTGGGGGGTGGAGGGGTGAGTTGTGAGTTGTGGGAGGTGGAGGGGTGAGTTGTGGGGGGTGGAGGGGTGAGTTGTGGGGGGTGGAGGGGTGAGTTGTGAGTTGTGGGAGGTGGAGGGGTGAGCTGTGGGGGGTGGAGGGGTGAGTTGTGAGTTGTGGGGGGTGGAGGGGTGAGTTGTGGGGGGTGGAGGGGTGAGTTGTGAGTTGTGGGAGGTGGAGGGGTGAGCTGTGGGGGGTGGAGGGGTGAGTTGTGGGGGGTGGAGGGGTGAGTTGTGAGTTGTGGGGGGTGGAGGGGTGAGTTGTGGGGGGTGGAGGGGTGAGTTGTGAGTTGTGGGAGGTGGAGGGGTGAGCTGTGGGGGGTGGAGGGGTGATTTGTGGGGGTGGAGGGGTGAGTTGTGAGTTGTGGGGGGTGGAGGGGTGAGTTGTGGGGGGTGGAGGGGTGAGTTGTGAGTTGTGGGAGGTGGAGGGGTGAGTTGTGGGGGGTGGAGGGGTGAGTTGTGGGGGGTGGAGGGGTGAGTTGTGATTTGTGGGGGGTGGAGGGGTGAGTTGTGGGGGGTGGAGGGGTGAGTTGTGAGTTGTGGGGGGTGGAGGGGTGAGTTGTGGGGGGTGGAGGGGTGAGTTGGGATTTGTGGGGGGTGGAGGGGTGAGTTGTGTGGGGTGGAGGGGTGAGTTGTGAGTTGTGGGAGGTGGAGGGGTGAGTTGTGGGAGGTGGAGGGGTGAGTTGTGGGAGGTGGAGGGGTGAGTTGTGGGAGGTGGAGGGGTGAGTTGTGGGGGGTGGAGGGGTGAGTTGTGATTTGTGGGGGGTGGAGGGGTGAGTTGTGTGGGGTGGAGGGGTGAGTTGTGAGTTGTGGGAGGTGGAGGGGTGAGTTGTGGGGGGTGGAGGGGTGAGTTGTGGGGGGTGGAGGGGTGAGTTGTGTGGGGTGGAGGGGTGAGTTGTGAGTTGTGGGAGGTGGAGGGGTGAGTTGTGGGGGGTGGAGGGGTGAGTTGTGAGTTGTGGGAGGTGGAGGGGTGAGTTGTGGGGGGTGGAGGGGTGAGTTGTGTGGGGTGGAGGGGTGAGTTGTGTGGGGTGGAGGGGTGAGTTGTGGGAGGTGGAGGGGTGAGTTGTGGGGGGTGGAGGGGTGAGTTGTGAGTTGTGGGAGGTGGAGGGGTGAGTTGTGAGTTGTGGGAGGTGGAGGGGTGAGTTGTGGGGGGTGGAGGGGTGAGCTGTGGGGGGTGGAGGGGTGAGTTGTGGGAGGTGGAGGGGTGAGTTGTGAGTTGTGGGAGGTGGAGGGGTGAGTTGTGGGGGGTGGAGGGGTGAGTTGTGAGTTGTGGGAGGTGGAGGGGTGAGTTGTGGGGGGTGGAGGGGTGAGTTGTGAGTTGTGGGAGGTGGAGGGGTGAGCTGTGGGGGGTGGAGGGGTGAGTTGTGGGGGGTGGAGGGGTGAGTTGTGAGTTGTGGGAGGTGGAGGGGTGAGTTGTGGGGGGTGGAGGGGTGAGTTGTGAGTTGTGGGGGGTGGAGGGGTGAGTTGTGGGGGGTGGAGGGGTGAGTTGTGAGTTGTGGGGGGTGGAGGGGTGAGTTGTGGGGGGTGGAGGGGTGAGTTGTGAGTTGTGGGGGGTGGAGGGGTGAGTTGTGATTTGTGGGGGGTGGAGGGGTGAGTTGTGGGGGGTGGAGGGGTGAGTTGTGGGGGGTGGAGGGGTGAGTTGTGAGTTGTGGGAGGTGGAGGGGTGAGCTGTGGGGGGTGGAGGGGTGAGTTGTGGGGGGTGGAGGGGTGAGTTGTGAGTTGTGGGAGGTGGAGGGGTGAGCTGTGGGGGGTGGAGGGGTGAGTTGTGGGGGGTGGAGGGGTGAGTTGTGGGGGGTGGAGGGGTGAGTTGTGAGTTGTGGGAGGTGGAGGGGTGAGCTGTGGGGGGTGGAGGGGTGAGTTGTGGGGGGTGGAGGGGTGAGTTGTGGGGGGTGGAGGGGTGAGTTGTGAGTTGTGGGAGGTGGAGGGGTGAGCTGTGGGGGGTGGAGGGGTGAGTTGTGGGGGGTGGAGGGGTGAGTTGTGGGGGGTGGAGGGGTGAGCTGTGGGGGGTGGAGGGGTGAGTTGTGGGAGGTGGAGGAGTGAGTTGTGGGGGGTGGAGGGGTGAGTTGTGATTTGTGGGAGGTGGAGGGGTGAGCTGTGGGGGGTGGAGGGGTGAGTTGTGGGGGGTGGAGGGGTGAGTTGTGGGGGGTGGAGGGGTGAGTTGTGAGTTGTGGGAGGTGGAGGGGTGAGTTGTGGGGGGTGGAGGGGTGAGTTGTGATTTGTGGGGGGTGGAGGGGTGAGTTGTGGGGGGTGGAGGGGTGAGTTGTGAGTTGTGGGAGGTGGAGGGGTGAGTTGTGGGGGGTGGAGGGGTGAGTTGTGGGAGGTGGAGGGGTGAGTTGTGGGGGGTGGAGGGGTGAGTTGTGAGTTGTGGGAGGTGGAGGAGTGAGTTGTGGGGGGTGGAGGGGTGAGTTGTGATTTGTGGGGGGTGGAGGGGTGAGTTGTGGGGGGTGGAGGGGTGAGTTGTGAGTTGTGGGAGGTGGAGGGGTGAGCTGTGGGGGGTGGAGGGGTGAGTTGTGGGGGGTGGAGGGGTGAGTTGTGGGGGGTGGAGGGGTGAGTTGTGAGTTGTGGGAGGTGGAGGGGTGAGCTGTGGGGGGTGGAGGGGTGAGTTGTGGGGGGTGGAGGGGTGAGTTGTGGGGGGTGGAGGGGTGAGTTGTGGGAGGTGGAGGGGTGAGTTGTGGGGGGTGGAGGGGTGAGTTGTGGGGGGTGGAGGGGTGAGTTGTGAGTTGTGGGAGGTGGAGGGGTGAGCTGTGGGGGGTGGAGGGGTGAGTTGTGGGGGGTGGAGGGGTGAGTTGTGAGTTGTGGGAGGTGGAGGGGTGCAGTACCATGGCGCTGATGCAGCGGCCGCAGATGGTGGTCTTAAACTCGCCGTGCAGCTCCTTCACTGCGCTGGTGGTGTAAAATCCCTCAGCCAGCAGGATGATTCCATACAGGAAGAAGAACGAAGCGATCCCATAAATCACATACTGTAACAGATAAATTCTGGAGAGGACCACACACACACACACACACACACACACACACACACACATACACACATACACACACACATACACACACACACACACACACACACATACACACACACACACACACACACATACACACATACACACATACACACATACATACACACACACACACACACATACACACACACACACATACACACACACACACACACATACACACACACACACACACACACACATACACACACACACATACACACACATACACACATACACACACACACACACATACACACATACACACACATACACACACACACATACACACACACATACACACACACACATACACACACACACACACACATACACACACATACACACACATACACACACACATACACACACATACACACATACACACACACATACACACACACATACACACACACATACACACACACACACATACATACATACACCCACACACATACACACACATACACACATACACACACACATACACATACACACACATACACACATACACACACACATACACATACACACACACACATACACACACACACACACACATACACACACACACACACATACACACACACATACACACATACACACACACACACACACACATACATACATACACCCACACACATACACACACATACACACATACACACACACACACACATACACACATACACACACACATACACACGCATGCATACACACACACACACATACACACACACATACACACACACACACACACACACACACGCGCACACACACACACATTTTAAATGATAAGTGAATATCAAATAGTTTTGAGAATCAAAAAAATATTCAAATAGTTAAAAAAAAATCAGCAGAAATTGCAGGTAAAAGTGATTTGTTGCTATAGGGATCGCCACGGCAACACACAGTCTACTTAAAGCATATGTATACTGAAAACTTAATGGCTCATTTACATATCATGGGCTCTGTGATGAGAGTTAAAGTGAAATAACGAGAGACTGATAGACAGAAAAAGAAAGGAAGAGAGGAAAAGACCAAGAGACAGAGTGAAGGAGAAAGAAAGAAAGAAAGAAAGAAAGAAAGAGAATGAGTGAGAAAGAAAGTGAAAAGGAAAGTGAGAGAAAGACAGGACGAGGGAGAAGGTAAAGTGTAGAAGATAAAGAGAGAGGACTGTTTTGTGATGTAGTAATAACACAGATACAGAATGAATGATACACTGACCTATCACACATTCCTCTCTTTTTAATCTAAATTTACTTCTAGTAAAACATTCACTGATTATTTTATTTTAGAAAGTAATCATTTTGTTCTTCTTGGTGAATAAACAACACTTTAAACACAAACAAACCACAGAATATCTGGTTCTGTTTTAACTAAGAACATCTGAATTCTGTCTGAAACTATTTAT
>NC_071260.1:34025672-34033172 GCF_023375685.1 Ictalurus furcatus | reverse complement strand
CGATCAGCGCACCACATTCATTCACTAGCGATCAGCGCACCACACTCATTCACTAGCGATCAGCGCACTCATTCACTAGCGATCAGCGCACCACACTCATTCACTAGCGATCAGCGCACTCATTCACTAGCGATCAGCACACCACATTCATTCACTAGCGATCAGCACACTCATTCACTAGCGATCAGCGCACTCATTCACTAGCGATCAGCACACCACACTCATTCACTAGCGATCAGCACACCACACTCATTCACTAGCGATCAGCGCACCACACTCATTCACTAGCGATCAGCACACCACACTCATTCACTAGCGATCAGCGCACTCATTCACTAGCGACCAGCACACCACACTCATTCACTAGCGATCAGCGCACCACACTCATTCACTAGCGATCAGCGCACCACACTCATTCACTAGCGATCAGCGCACCACACTCATTCACTAGCGATCAGCGCACCACATTCATTCACTAGCGATCAGCGCACTCATTCACTAGCGATCAGCGCACCACACTCATTCACTAGCGATCAGCGCACTCATTCACTAGCGATCAGCGCACCACATTCATTCACTAGCGATCAGCACAATCATTCACTAGCGATCAGCGCACTCATTCACTAGCGATCAGCACACCACACTCATTCACTAGCGACCAGCGCACCACACTCATTCACTAGCGATCAGCGCACCACACTCATTCACTAGCGATCAGCGCACCACACTCATTCACTAGCGATCAGCGCACCACACTCATTCACTAGCGATCAGCACACCACATTCATTCACTAGCGATCAGCACACCACACTCATTCACTAGCGATCAGCACACCACATTCATTCACTAGCGATCAGCACACCACATTCATTCACTAGCGATCAGCACACCACACTCATTCACTAGCGATCAGCACACCACATTCATTCACTAGCGATCAGCGCACTCATTCACTAGCGATCAGCGCACCACACTCATTCACTAGCGATCAGCGCACTCATTCACTAGCGATCAGCGCACCACATTCATTCACTAGCGATCAGCACACTCATTCACTAGCGATCAGCGCACCACATTCATTCACTAGCGATCAGCACACTCATTCACTAGCGATCAGCGCACTCATTCACTAGCGATCAGCGCACCACACTCATTCACTAGCGACCAGCGCACCACACTCATTCACTAGCGATCAGCGCACCACACTCATTCACTAGCGATCAGCGCACCACACTCATTCACTAGCGATCAGCACACCACATTCATTCACTAGCGATCAGCACACCACACTCATTCACTAGCGATCAGCACACCACATTCATTCACTAGCGATCAGCACACCACATTCATTCACTAGCGATCAGCGCACCACACTCATTCACTAGCGATCAGCGCACCACATTCATTCACTAGCGATCAGCGCACCACACTCATTCACTAGCGATCAGCGCACCACACTCATTCACTAGCGATCAGCACACCACACTCATTCACTAGCGATCAGCGCACTCATTCACTAGCGACCAGCACACCACACTCATTCACTAGCGATCAGCGCACCACACTCATTCACTAGCGATCAGCACACCACACTCATTCACTAGCGATCAGCACACTCATTCACTAGCGATCAGCACATGTATACATGAAACTTTCTCTAGCGCTTGGCGAGCTAGCTTAGCGACCAGTGCTGGCTAAATAACAGGTACATACAGCAGTGTATTACTCTGAAAGAAGAGTCGTGTGGTAAAAAATTACGTCATCTTGTTGCTAAATGTATTTGTTTACACAGTTGATGTGCTGTGCATATTGTGGTGTGTGTGTGTGTGTGTGTGTGTGTGTGTGTGTGTATACACTAGTCATTATGGGGAAAAGGCTTGGATTCATTATCCTGCTTGAGCTCAATCATCCAAAAGGATACAAAAAAGCCCGCTATACAACATGGAACTTTCTCATGAACCTTCGACTCCTCCCTCTCTCCCTCTCTCCCTCTCCCCCCTCTCTCCCTCTCCCCCCTCTCTCTCTCTCTCACACACACACACACACACACACACACACACACACACACATTTAGCTGCCCATTATGGGGTGCTATTTTTTATTTGAATCCGAGTTTTTCTGTTTGTGATAAGTAATAATTCTTGTTATTTTAAATCACATGCCCATGTCAGTGAAGTATAATAATCGATGGTGACACTGATCTACGTGTATGGATAACAGACTGGGAGTGAGTGTGCTCTATGCACAAAATAATCACACTCAATTCTGTCAATAGTTCAGTAAAAACTCTGAATCATCGGGTATAATAATGATATTTTACAGAATTCTGTCCAGTAGTTTCTGCTTGTTGAGAGTGAATCTGATCCTGATTAATACACTGACCCTCTCATTCACGCTCCGAGGCACCGACTGCACGGCTGGAACAGACTTATCGATGTTTTACTGCATGTTATTGATCTGGACTTTTGACTCAGAAGCTGCTGACCTGCTAAATAAATAAATAAATAAATAAACAAACAAACAAACAACATTCATTGCTTTCCTATTCAATACGTTGTACACAGTAATGCGAAGTTCATTAATAGTATTGTGCATGGAATACTAGGTTGATATATTTACTATAAAATAACAAAATTCCAAAGACTTGGAAAAATGGTTTTTTTTGGAGACACCTGATTTGTGGGCATGGGGATGTTTTTTCATTCTGCTGCAATAACTGAATATAGCCAAGAGGAGAGCAATTTAAATACCAAAGACAAATAAATAAATAAATCAATCAATCAATCAATCAATCTTTGCCGTTGTGAATGCAATCTTAAAATTCACAGACACGTTTACTCAAACGTTTTCAGTAATATAAACTCCATTCTGCTTTAATTTTATAACATCAAAAATCATGTTCATATGAAATTACAAACGTATTCACTGCTTTAATAACCAACATGTTATTAAATCGCTCATTTTAACTGATTAATCTTCACACAGATAATTCCAGTATCTTACTTTTTAAATGTCTTCTCAACGTTTTCCCTGAAATAATCTCTACGATCACTTTTCTAAGTCTGGTTTATTTTATTTATATGACATCTACTACATTATATAAGAACTATTCAGAAAATATTCCACATTTCCAACAGTCTTCCATTTTTCCAATTACGCAGTCTTTCCGTTGAAGAGATCTTTGCTTTTAAATGAGTATTATTTACATTGTGATGTGGCGTTGAGGAGGAAGCTGTGGGAAATCAGCGGTTTTTAACCAGAAGAAAGAAAGAAAAAGCAGAAAACGTCTCGTTCCTCGGAAAGTGTTCGGTTTAATCTCGATCAGAACCCGAGCTGTGAAAACGGAGCGTCCCTGCTTCATTAAAGCTAAAATATACTCTATGCTTAACTCCGATCCAGCAGGAAATACGAGGAGACGAAGGAGAACGTGCATCCTGGCCAAACCCAGAACAAAAACACAATTATTCTGCCAAAAAGCCCGTCATTATCCTGCTTCAAAACAAACACAGTTCCTGTGAGACGGCGAGATCCCGGTCATTATCTCGCTTTAAATCTGATTAAAAATTGGAAAATGACTAAAACCCGTGAGGCTTTAATATGGGCCTATTTTAAAGATAGATGAGTCAGCGAGAGTTTATCGGTCTTCTCCTCATTCTTATCTTCTGCATGCGCAACAGCTCAAACACCCTCGGGTCTGAGATTTAATATTTCAGTACTGGTGCTTATGATTAGCACAAAACTTCTCGTCCCAAATAAAAAGTTATGTTTAAAGTGTGCGCTGTCGAATAGAGAGAGGCTCATCACACAGTCTTTAATAATAACGTCAGGTCCATACCAAACGAGGCAGGTGTAAAACCCTGATGTCTACAGTGCTATTAACTTGATCTCTTATCTAATGCTCATGTAATGAACTTTAAACACTCGACCGCATACGATAACGGAACGGCCCGAACCGAGGGGAAAGAAGGAGGACAAGCCGAAAGACTGGTTTGTTCCGCTGTCGTGACCCATTTTGAATATTTGCTTCACGGAGTGTAACTTCTCAGTAAATGGACGCTACGAGACTGAATCAGCATGCCACTAATTGCATGTTTGGAGTTTTGGATCCACTTTTCTCTGGCAGCCATCGCTGTGTGGCAAGAAGCAGTGGGAATAATCGTAAACCCAAGAATCCAACAAATACTGCAGGAGATTTCACCCAGGACCTCAAACTGTTTACCTTGAAAATAAAAACGCCCTGAATATACGATTCATACTGCACCGGTTCATACTGTAAATAATAACGGTAGACTCTGGCAGAATTCTTCAAACAAAAAGAAAAGTTTTGAAGCAGAAAGCCTCACTCTAGGGGCTTGGAAGCTACCCTGTTGTTGTTGTTTAAGGATTACTGACAGGAGTTTAATGAATTCAGCTGGTATTTTACGTTATATTTAAACGCATTCATTTGGCAGATTCATGACGAAAATTCCTAAATCCCAAAGGCGTATCAGCTCACACTACACGGCAAAACACGGCTGACCTTTCAGTATCATGAAATGTCCTTCACACACGTTCTCACGTTCTGCTTTCGTTTCCCACAGACCATTAAAGCGGTACTGAAAATAAGCGTTCTCTTTTTCCATAGACCTAAAGTCATGGCCCAGGTTCCCAGGTTCCCATCTCCACTGCAGACTGGAGCACTGAATATTCATGAAAACCAACAGCTGCCCCATTGAGTTCATTCACACCATAAACCAGCAGAAAGAAATCGATGGCGTCTTTTATCCTGAAGGGAATTTCTGGCGGTGTTGAGAGTCAAGTTTAAACCCTTTATTCCAGCCAAGAAGGTGGTTTGTTGGACATGACACCAAGGTCTGAACTTTAACAGCTAAAGTTCTGCCAGGAATAAACCAAACACCAGTTAGCATTAAACCATTAGTTCAGGAAGATCCCTGAGTATGGGAAAGACTTTTGGGACTTCATTTCCATCGGTAGTGTTTAGATTGATCAATAAAAATATACATATTATAATTATGTTGTAATATTTGAAGAGATGTCTTGGGGAAATCTGGTAGTTCAAATGGATTATTTTCCAAATTATAAGACACTTTTGTGTCCTGTAGAAAGTGCTACAATGAGATTATGGTAGTAGGCTAAATGCTAACAAAGATCAAACCAGTTCAATAAATCAGTTACGTTCGTTTGTTTGAAACGACAGAACTATTTCGGATCTATCTGCTAGTTTCAGTGTCCTCTTCATCATCATCCACGCGACTCCTCTCTAAAGTATCCAGCTGATCTCCCTGTAGGAAGAAGCACACCCACATCAGCTGCACTGTTTAGCCTAGACCCCAACTCTGTTGACCTCTGACCTTAAATCTCTCGAGCCTTAGACCCTTTTGACAAAGCCACAGAGCTGAAGAATGTGAACCAGTTACAATGGACGTCCAGCCGTGTGGGAATATTCTCCACCAATGCCATGGAAACTTGGCTGATAATTGTGTACACGATAGCTTGTGATATAGATACACACACACACACACACACACACACGTTATATATTTTATATATATATATATATATATATATATATATATATATATATATATACCTTGGACGATTCTGAAAGGGTTTATCCCATAATTCCGCTCATTAGATGCAGGTTACGGTAAATAGAAGCTGTCCCGCTGAATGAGAAATACATTCTTATGTTCAATGTCTTACTCATAACTACGTAGATATCTTCCTGCTTATTATGGGATGGATATCCTGCTTTAATAAACAAATGAAGGAGAGACATTTCTGAGAATGTGCAGAATGGATCTGGAGCCAAATGTTCTTGTGAATAAAATCAGCTATAAGATGCCTGAGGAAGCTAATGCTACAGGCTAGCCAACATTCATTCATCTTCAGCCACCATTTCATCCTGGTCAGGGGAACCGGAACCTATTCTACGAACCCTAACATGAGGTGGAATTACACCCTGGATGAGACACCGGTGCACTGCAGGCTAGACAACATGCTTGTCTTCAAAAGGAGGTTGTGTCTAATCTGAGGTCATTGTGCCATTATTCATGCAAACATCGACTGGGTGAGACTCCAGAAGAAGAAACTACATGGTCTGGAATATTAAACAGGAAGGATCCGTTGGCCCAAACATTCCACTGGCTCCAGGGTCCATCGGCTTTTGATATTCCTGAAGACGCTGCAGCTACAGGTGAGCCGAATCGTTCTTCTAAATAAAATATTAAAAGCATTTTCCCAAACTCAGTGTGCTTCATCTCTGAGTGAATTCTTGCAGTGATCACATGGTACAGATCTGGTGAAGATTGTAGTTGCTTGGTAAACAGGTCTATAGGTTTTTACAGGTGCTAGGATTTAGGCTCGTGAATGACAGAACCGTTCATTTTACTGAATTATAAATTTCAGCTTTCGAATAAAACAAAACTTAACAAAAACCTGAGCTTTCTTCAAACACGCTGCCAACTTTACTTTGGACTTCCTGAAGTAAAATGATTTCCTCTATAGTCAGTGTAAATGATGAAATGTTACGGCTGGTGCAGGTTTACTGCAGATGCCTGAAGATAGATGTTTTTCAGAAGAAGGACAGAACCTTGGATGAGTGTTATGGAGGATACATTCACAAATATTGCTGTTTGTAAAGATGTGTACGGTTTCCCACAGCCTCCAGCCAACGGGGTAATATAAAAAGAAGGACCCAAGGTGAGCGTCTAAATATGGGCTTTAAGTTACAGGAAGGCAAAGCTACAAAGTACTAACCAGCTGGACTGACCGTGGATATCTAACAGAAAGGACAAACTGTCTAAAGGTTCAACTAAACAATGAAGATTTTTCCTACAGATGAACCCGAACCGTTACAGCGTGTAGAGATCTGCCATCCCAAACACAAATACACCACCAAAGAAGGAACAAGATGCTACATGCACAAATACTGTTGTCTGTCTCATGGAAGCGGTGTGGAAGGGCCTTGAGGCAAGCAGTTCATACAAAAACAAGTGCTTGGATCCAAGGTAAACATCTAAATGTGGAACTCGGTTAAACAAACACAGGAAGGCAAAGCTCAGATACAAGACTTTTAAAAGCATGGATGTGTAATAAAACTCAGAGGGAGCTGTAGTGGAGACTGTGAGAACTCTCCACCATGAATGTAGTATAAATATATTCAATAAAGATTATAGTCGACTGATTAGGATCTCCACCACGGTCAGACGCAAGGCAAGATCACGTCAATGTGTGTTCTTCATCTCAAAACCCAATTCAGATACTTCCCCCTTAATCCCGGTACTAAAAACACCTCGCCTTACGTCGCCCCATTACTCATTTGATGACCTTTAGGAAAATGTGAAGCTTCACAGAGTATTTGCGAGTCCGAGCCAGAGAACACTGCTGGAATTCTGGCGCGACGACCCGAGACTCAAACGAGGAAACTCTGAATCACGCGTTGCTCTGGGCCAGCGGAACAAAGTCCAAAGCCCATCGTTCATACTGCGGCTTTCTAA
>NC_071260.1:34008172-34020672 GCF_023375685.1 Ictalurus furcatus | reverse complement strand
TTCTGGAAGATGAGAAACGGGCCAAGAGAAACACCGAGTCAGTTTGTGTTGTGAAATAGTGAGGTATACTTGAGGAACTGACAGGCTGTTGTTTTTTGGAGGGGTTTTTTTGGCCAAGTAAAACACCCCTCGCTCACAGCAGGTCTGTGATATCAGAGTTCCAGAGCTGGAGAAACGGAAACTAGCTATTCTCTTCTTTCTTTCAGACAAAACCGTTCGAAAGATTCATACAGCGCTATTCATATTATCAACCAGTCCGAATGGGTTAGGAGGTTATTTTTTTAAACGCTAGACAAAAAAAAACCCTGGCTATTAGTTAATACGACTCGGGTTATCCTTTTTAACTAGTAACTGTATTTAACATAATAAAGATAAAAACTGATCCAGAGTATAAGGGCAGAGCAGCTCATTACCTCCGTAAACACGAGGCTAACATGGCTAACATTAGATGAATGAGAAACTTCTAGCTAGTGTAGTGCTTTGTATCTTGCGGCTAAGACTGGTTCTACATCTTGCTAGTTTGTAAACCAGTTAATCTCCTATCACGACGTACACCTGTAAGACCAGTGTGAGTGCACAAACAGGAAGATAAACTTCCCTCAGTGAAGCACGGTGGTGGGAGCATCAGGTTACACATTACCCTTGTCCTGTTCTTTACGCCACGGACTAATCCCCACTTTACTCGGGCTTCACGTACAGTCTCCTCACAGTTCTGCCATATTCCTTCCATTATTAAATAAATAAATAAACGTACTGTCGTTCCACAGGATGTATAAAGTTTGGGATCTTCCTGCATGATGCAATGTGTAACTTTTTTTCCCCTTTTTTAAAAAAATTTTTGCAGCAAGAACGCTGAAGCCAAAGTATCTAATATTTTAGCCCCGCCTACATGTCCCAGGCTCAGATCATGTGGTACCTGGATAAGAAGGGAAACCAAATTCAGCACAGGTACTGAAATACAGCACAGAGGTGGAAATAGCGAGAGTGTGGAGGATCATGGGTAATCTGCCAAGCTGACCAGGTGGAAAACTGTCCTGCTTAGACAAACACGTTAGCTGTCAATCTAACCAGACCAACAGCTTAACTGCTAACCGAGTGGTAGTTAAAAAAAGGGCACAGGTTTTGGCCCTTATCTCTGCCCACACACAGACAGACAGACAGACACACACACACACACACACACACACGAACCCTTTTGGCTTCCCACTATAATTAGTTTCACTTATTGTCCTCATTCTATTACAATTATATAAGTGCATTCCTGTGCCTGTGTATGTGTCTGTGTGTGTGTGTGTATATGTATGTGTGTGTGTCTGTGTGTGTGTGTGTGTATATGTATGTGTGTGTGTCTGTGTGTGTGTATGTATGTGTGTGTCTGTGTGTGTGTGTGTGGTGTCAACCATTATATATCACCAGACCAGGACTTTCTGGAAATGCGCGGGTGGAACAAAACAAAGCATCTGATGCTGACTCTAAATGTTTCCACAAAGAGTGACATGACAAAGTGTGTGTGTGTGTGTGTGTGTGTGTGTGTGTGTGTGTGTGTGTGTGCATTCCAGTCTCTCCATTACTGTGTATTTGCCTGCTGCTGTTATGATGACATCATCCTGTTGCTTTTCTTCACACACACACACACACACACACACACACACACACACACTTCACATATGACTATTGGGCATTTTTATGGAAATTCACCTGAAGGTTAGATATTCACCCCTCCCTCCCTCCCTCTCTCCCTCTCTCTCTCTCTCCCTCCCTCTCCCTCCCTCTCTCTCTCTCTCTCTCTCTCTCCCTCCCTCTCCCTCCCCCTCTCCCTCTCTCTCCCTCCCTCCCTCCCTCCCTCCCTCCCCCCCTCCCTCCCTCTCTCCCTCTCTCCCTCCCTCCCTCCCCCTCCCTCTCTCCCTCCCTCCCTCCCCCTCTCCCTCCCTCTCTCCCTCCCTCCCTCATCTCCCAGTTCATTACGACACTCTCGGTCACTTAATAGAGATGAGGGATAAAAAGAAAACACCCCAAACACAGAGCGGGTGTGGGAGGAGAGGAGAAAATCACGGATCTAGATGAAAAATAAGTCCATTACAAAACATTAAGAATACAGCGTGGTCACATGACTACACTTTGGTGGTGTTGTACGGTTAGAGAGCGTGGAATAAGCCACTCTGTGGTGTGCGGTTATAGTAAAATAATAAACGACGGTGCGATGCGATGAAGAGTTACAGTCTCCACTCGGAAGTTGATTATTTTCCTCAGAACTCTCACACGAACCTACAATACGCCGAAAGTGTTCACACGATTTTACTCCCAACATGCAGTCCGGACAGAACCGCTCTCCAAGTCGTAACTCCTATATCCGAGTTGGAAAATTCCCAGCAATTTTACTGCAAAATAACTCTTTATTAAAAACTGAAATAATCTTAAAGCATGTTACACACACACACACACACACACACACACACACACACGGCAGAAACCCCACACTGCTCATCACCCTGAGAACACCATCCCCTCAGTGAAGCACGGTGCTGGGAGCATCAGGTTACACATTACCCTTGTCCTCTTGGTTAGTTCTCTGACTAATCCCCTCTTTACCCGGTCTTTCTTTACTTGGCAACACACAGCTGATTGCTAATTCTAGCTAGCTTTATATTTGCCAGACGTGAAGATGCTACACGAAGCTCTTTCTCCTCCGAGATAAAGCAGTTTTAGTCACAACATAACATCAGTGCAGTCCAATATGGTGTTAAAGTCAGCAAACGCGTGACGTGCTCTTCTCCAACGTTCTACCCAGGCTTTCAGCTCAAAACAGCACGAAAACAAAGTGAAGGTGGAGAAGCTCTGGGTTTAATAAGAGCGCTCGAGTTTTAAACAAACAAAGCAGTCAGTACAATAAATCAACAAATCAGACGTTAGAGAAACTAAAACCAGGTGATTATTTTCAGTCTTGGACTGGCTGTAAACACGGCAGCGAGGGACTGAGTAAGATTTTCCGAGACCCAGCTGTGCCGAGAGTTCGTGCTGGACGTTCTCTCAGCACGGGAACGTCCTCGTGAGGAAACACGTCACATGGATATGCTCAGAGAAGTTCAGTATTAACCCCGAGGTCACGCAGGAACACGAGCAGGAACGCGGCTGGGACTCACAGGGACCTGCTGAACATCAGTCAGCAGAATCTTCATGGTATTTTACCATCAACAACACCTCAAGTGTTAAGGATCAGGACAGCTGCTAAACCTGAGGGTCCTTAAAGTACAGACGCACAGGCTGATGGTGAGAATATCGGAACCTGCCAAAAAATGTCTCCATAACAATCCTTGGAAAAAAGCGAGGTCACAACTTTAGCTCACAATTTACAGAGTGAGAAGGAAAGAAGGGGGAGAAGGACAAAGACACACACACACACACACACACACACACACACACACACACACACACAGAGCTGCTATCCCCATCTGGCTCACAGTCCTCTTAAAGCCCTAAAGCCTTTCTAAACCTGCTGGAAGTCTTTATGAGGCGCCGCTCACGTCCCAGAATGCCTCAGAACTCAGATGGACAAAACGTTCAACAACAACATTCCAGAATAATTCTTTCATTTCTTTTAGAATTTTTCAGAAAGATTTTTAAAAAGTCTGGTTTTTTTCCTCTTTTCTTTTCACTATAGTGATGTGACGGTTCAGCTCGGGCTTTACCCCAAACCCCCGACCGTCCTCCAGACCGCCTCTGATCTGCTCCACAAACATCACAGATGACCAGACTAACTCAGAGAGAAGGAATGAGAGCAACATGTCCTGCATTACGAAAAACAAATCCTCAACCAGCAAACCTGGATTTAACAAATATCTACAGATCTCAGAAATCCAAACGAGAGTACCAAACCCAAACCCAGACCCAGACCCAGAATCAACAAATCCTCAACCAGCAAACCTGGATCTAATGATTCCACACTGAACACATGCTGAATAAACAAATCCTGTTTTAAAGGTCTAATCTAATGAACAAATACAGAATTACCAAAGGTCATACTGAACAAGTCCAGGTTTATATTATATATATATATATCTCCAGGATAAACAAATACTACAGAGTGAATTCATGGATTAACATTTAACAAATCCAGAAGGAATAAAAGTGAAAGTGAACAGATCCTCATGTAAGAGATCCAGACTGAACAATAATAATAATAATAATAATAATAATAATAATAATAATGAACAAATCCAGAACTAAGAGCTCTATAATCTGTGGTCTTTATGGATCATTAAGCCCTTATGCAGAGCGCTGTACTTTAGAATAAGAGTTTTATTTAAAAGTTAAATAAACTGAAATGCTGAGTGAAGAGGAGCAGGGGAACATGCCCAGCAGGCTGAGGATCTCAGTACTGACTTTAGAAACAGTTCTGAAAGTGGACATGAGGGAGAACTTTCCCAGATGACTGCTATGACCATCAGGACACGTTATAACACGTTATTGCACACACACGCACTCTGTAGTCACTTCATGCACGGATACACACTTCTGCATGAAGTGTGTGTGTGTGTGTGTGTGTGTGTGTGTGTGTGTGTGTCCCTAATCGCGTTATTCCATCTTAACTCTGATCTACACACACGCACGAGCTCAGAACCCGACTGCGCGCGCACACGATGCAAAACAAACTTCCAGCACTGATGCACTAAAGATGCACGAGACACAGACACGCGCCGCCATTTTATACATCTGTACATACCCATAGTGGCTCCTCTGATAATTCTCTGCAGCGAGGAAATCACAGCGAGCAGCAGACTGAGAGAGAGTGTGTGTGAGAGAGTGTGTGAGAGTGTGTGTGTGAGAGAGAGAGTACTTGACATGCAGACCGCTACTTTAGGAGGACTCCCTCCGACGTCACACAGCGAGCCACGCCCACTCCATATTCACGCCTGCAGTGCGTGATGGAGGCGGCAGAGGGCGCGCGCCGCCACAGAGTATAAACATGGACGCCTTTATGTTCTGGTTTATTTGTTTTGTTTTGGGTTTTTTTTTTTTGCCGTAAAGCTTTGTGATAAATACCTTTAAGCTGCTTAAGTCAGTGATTGATGTCTAAATCACTCGGAGGCTGTGCTGTTACAGGAAAATAATGAACGCCAGCAGTTACCAGAGTCTCTACTGTTACCATACCAACCACATCCTGAAGGGTTTTATTCCTCTTACATACAATCTCTTAGTGCTTTTCGTTCAACCGTTTAATGCTGTGAGACATCTGCAAAACTATTTATCACTTTCTGTTCTCACTTACACTACACACACACACACACACACACACACACACACACAAATAATAATAATAATAATAATCAGCACCTTCTGACCAATCAGATTCAAGAATTCAGCGGTGCTGTGGTGTAACCGTAGTGAAGGTAGTCGGGTTGTTTTTAGCTTTCTTCAGTGTTATTAAACCTCTATGAGCGACGCCCATATTTTTTCAAATCTTCCTATTAATAAGAATAATCTTACTGGATGTTATCAGTAAAACCTAGTGCACGCTGCTCAATTTCAGCCCCGATTTCCCAGACTAACTTTCTTTTTTTAAAGAAATAAAATAAAAGTAGCTCCAGATGATTTTCATCTCTATGTACATCTTTTCTAGCTTGATGTCCCCATCTCAAACTGGGTTGATGAGACAAACATTAACAAAAGTCCTCAGTTACCAGACTTTTGACCAAGCAGCAGCTCTTGGAAATCAGGTAGCAGCCAAATTTAGGCTAATAATAGATCCTGCTCCCCAGTCACTGGTCAAGAGAAGTATTATGACCTTACTTTACAAATCACAAGAATCTGAAATGAGTATCAGATCTGCAGCTTGTCTCTACCACCACCATCAACACATACTCCACCTCCACCACCACCTGCACCACCACCACCACCTCTACCACTACCTCCACCACCACCACCACTACCACCACAAACTCCACCACCAACACCACCACCACCACAAACTCCACCACTACCACCACCTCCACCACCACCTCTACCACTACCTCCACCACCACCACCACCACTACCACCACAAACTCCACCACCAACACCACCACCACCACAAACTCCACCACTACCACAACCTCCACCACCACCACCACCTCTACCACCACCTCCACCACCACCACCACCACCTCTACCACTACCTCCACCACCACCACCACCACTACCACCACAAACTCCACCACCAACACCACCACCACCACAAACTCCACCACTACCACAACCTCCACCACTACCACAACCTCCACCACCACCACCATAACCACCACAAACTCCACATCATCTTCCCTATAGCTTCCTCAGGTTCCTCATCCTTTTATTCCATATTCTAATGTTTACAGTGGGAGTATCTCTTGAACTAGTGTAGGTTTTGTAAACCCACATCTTGCACAAAATATTGAGGTGTGATCTGTACAGTTCTGAATATAGAATGTTCTGAATAAATAATTTAAACAAAGTTTCAAGCCTTTGTTTCACAGTAAAGAGCGACATCGCAGTTATCACACAAACAGTATAAAAGGTATGTTGTACAAGGACTCAGTGAGACCGGAATTCAAAACGACATGTGGGTTTTTCTAACACAGTTCTATCATTTTCATTAATAATCACACTTCACATCAATCCAGACAAACAGTACACACATAGGCATATCAATGGGTATTGATACTGTAGCTCTGGTCTCCAGGTACCAGGTACCTTCAGTTATTTTTAAAGGTACGCTGTATTCACATTTTCAGCCAGTACTTACTGCACAAGTAAGATATGAGAAATAGCTGTTTAACTTTTTATAATGGAATAAACATACTGGGCAAGCTGTTTTTTACATAAGTCTCAGAACTTTTGGAGCAGTCTCACGGAGGGTTCCCTACGACACAAACATCTGTTGTAGACATTTCCTGGAGTTGTGGGGGTTGCGAAAAACACAGATGTGCAACGCACACACTTTCTGTCTCAAACCAGCTCAGAGAGATTAAACATATAAAAGACCATATGAAGGATCAACCAAAGGAAAGAACGATGAGGTAAAAATGTTCTAGGAATGAGACGGAAGAAATCATTAACAAGTGACACACGCTGCAGTGATGGAGTGCGTAGTAACAGAGTGGCGGAAAAGTCCACAGATGGACGGCATAATGGATTCTACAGAAGGGGGAGAGAGAGAGAGAGAGAGAGAGAGAGAGAGAGAGAGAGAAAGCAAACACGCTCCTCCCCATTGCAACCCTACTCAGTCCAAGCTAACGCACTTCATTTAAAAACAAGTTGCAGACGTTATAAAGAATGAGACACTATTTAAAAGAGGGAAACAAGCAGAAATAAAGTTTCATGATGTTGCTGATTAATTAATACTGCATACTCATACTCGTACTCCATCTGGGGGGAAAACGGTATTGATGCATCCCTAGTTTCTATTTTCTGTCTTCATGCCATTGTAATCTCATCTTTGATTTGAAACCACCACCAGAAGGCAAAACTCTTCAAGATATGTGTATATTTTACAATATAATATTTTACCAGAGGTAACAAGCTGGAGGTATTCGGAACCGGCCTCTCGATCATGGAGCGGATGAGTTCAGCTGCTTCGCGTCGGCAGAGTGAGTTATAGCTGTTCTCCAGGGCCGGTGGTGGGATTCCAATGATTTACTGAGGACTGCTGATAACCCACTGTAGACCTTCCTTGTTGGAAGTGACAAAATGCAGGCATACTATGCATGGTGCCATGGTAGAACATCAGAAGAAGCCATTAGGGTGGGGTATGTGGGGTAATTTCACCATGCGCTGCTACACTGGAGCAAACTCAGCCCACCTGGTGCCGTCAACCTCATCCATATCTCCAGCATGACGAGTGGAAGCTTATCTTGAGGCTCTAGAAATATCTGGTTATGCCCTATGGCTGGCCGATGCCGAGTCTCTGTCCCAGCTCTTTGTCAATATCTTCATTGACCTGCAGGTTTGTTGTTCTCTACAATGATGACATTCTGGTGTAACCATCAAGTCTGTCTTAGTCTTAGCCTCACTCTGTCACACCTGAGTATGTGAGTCACCAGGGAAGTCCGTGCCATAAAACTGGCCCTGCAGAGTGGAGGCACTGGCCTTCAGCGCTGTAGTCACTGACGACGGCGATCTGGAGTACTTCAGGTGATGCCCAGTGTCCCACAAAAGCCAATGCTCTTTCTTGACTCTATGATGTTAGACCAAGTGACCAAACCTCAGATATCATATCAGCCTACCACAGCAGCTGTACTATCCACCAATCCACCCGTAAAGTTCACGGCACACACACTACCAGCTTAAGTCACACACACTGGCAGCATAATTTCCATTCTTATGTGCAAATATATGTTTCTGTGACGCCTAGACACCTCCTGCTGGAATGCTGGAGCCTCGGATTATACCCCAGTGGCCCTGGTCACGTGACGGCCATGCTGATGTACTATACTGTACACTATATAATTAAACGTATGTCTCGGTTACTGCTGCTGTGTTTGAATTCAACCACAGAGGGGCATCAGTGCGTCAAGTCATGATGAGAGGACTTTCCATTAGATCAAGGACCGTCCATTGTCATAATTATAAATACAGATAATTAATGCTATATTACACCTTGATTCCCACGGGGACCAGCCCAATGTCCCCACAAAGTCCAAACTGTCAGGTATTCCTGTCCTTTTGGGGACATTTCATCCACACATACACACACACTTCTAACACACTGTTAAATGTTGTGGTTTCCTAGCGACTCATTGGGTTCACTCCTCTGTATGTGTGTGTGTGTGTGTGTGTGTGTGTGTGTGTGTATGTGTGTGTGTGTGTGTGTTACGCTCCTCATCAACACTCATTAAACACCAACACACTCCATTTAGCACTTATGTACATTAATGAAGCATTATGGAGACTAGAGATTCAGACACGTTAGACACTGCCGATTTCTGAGAAAGACGTTTTATGATTTGTCCGTCATGAGAATCTCCAATCCTATTATTGACGTTCCTATGGCCTTGTTACCATGGAAACAATGTTTACGGCCCTACAGCGGTCTAAAAATGACTTGCGTGTGGGAGACGAGACACAAATGTTACACAAATGCTGCCATTGGTTTTATGTTTATTTTTGTAAATCTCATATTTGTTGACCGAGACCACGGATTATATTTGGATTTTAGTGATCCACTTGTAACCTTTACACACACTACACTACTACACTATAGTATATGATGAGAGGAGTGTGTGTGTGTGTGTGTGTGAGAGAGAGAGAGAGACTATTCATTCATGCCTAGCTATGTATTTAGTAAGTATTTAACAGCTTCTAAGACGATTAAACTCTCGTGTTATAAGAATGGTTAGCTTGTTAGTTTTACAGATTGTTCACGCAGTGCTCCAGTTACGTAAAAACTTACAGTACGCACATGTTTATGTTAAAACCTTTATAATGTAATGTTCTCTAACAACTGAACAAATTTATTCCTAAATCGTTCTCAAGAGCATATATGCAAGAAATATGGTGTTCGTGAAAATCCTGCGAATGTTCAGCTTATATGCTGAATACGGATTTGTTAAACGTGTGTGTGGAGTTTGCATGCTCTCCCCGTGCTTTCGGGGTTTCCTCAGGGTTCTCCGGTTTCCTCCACCAGTCCAAAGACATGCATACTATGCTGTTTGGCATGTCCAACATGTCTGTAGTGTGTGAATGGGAGTGTGATTGTGCCCTGGATGGATTGGCACCCCATGCAGGGTGTACCCCGCCCTGTACCCCATAAGGATAAGCGGTATAGAAAATGGATGGATGGTCTGAAAGAAAATAATCCATACAATAGCTTTTAAATTAGGACAAATGTAATGGCACCCTATAAAAGGATGCGGTCGTGTGTGTCTACGGTAGCTGATGCACTGACTGCACGTAGGAGGCGCTCTTTCACCGTTTAATCATTTTCAGTATTTTGTGAGATTTGCCTGTAGCTAATGTTTGTTTGGCCATGAAAACATTCACATACAACTTCACTAGAGTCTTTACTAAGATCAATAAAGGACACACAATGAGTGACTCTGCTGATATGTTTGACACATAACCTTCCTAGTGTGTGTGTGGGTGTGTGTGTGTGTGTGTGTGTGAGATGTGAGATGAAGAGTCAACTCTAAGGTGGTAGCTATGAGGAGCACTGTGTTTCCACAGCAACCAGAGAGAAGAGGAAATGAAACAAATATGAATGACTCCCTGATGAAAACGTGCACACACACACACACACACACACACACACACACACACACACACACACACTCGGTTTCAACATGAAAGTAAAACCACACCCATGTACACATTTTAATTGAAATTAAAATGAAATTCAACTCTGTAATTTTAAAAGAGATGTGTCTGTGTGTGTGTTTATGTTTGTGTTTGTGTTTGTGTTTGTGTTTATGTTTATGTTTGTGTTTGTGTTTGTGTTTATGTTTGTGTTTGGCCGGACTGCCTCAGAGCCGCAGGACACGTGGGGAAAAACCCAGATAAAATATAATTTTCTCTGTAAAGTGGATTGCAAGATTTATTTATGACACTCCCACACAATATTTCATTATATGGATTGGTTACAGATGCAAATCAAGCCAGTGAGCTTTTAGGTATGATTATTAGGCATGAACACACACACACACACACACACACACACACACACACTTTGTTTATTGCTGGAGCGTATTGGAGGAAACAGAAGGAGATATGTACGGAGAGAACACCCCGAATAAACCACAGATAGAGACTCTCCTAGGAATCGTTGCAATTTTGTAATATTTTGGACTCGAGGCCACAAAGTCACTTGGATTTGTCCATTTTCCTTCTAACTCTTGGATATGATTTATGAAAATCTGATGTATAGCTGATTCTCAAGGACCATTCCATGCTGAGTTAACCCTTGCACTCTTTCTTGGAAGTGGAATAATCGAAGCCGTCAGCGATATGATGAGTGATGACCTATGGACGTGTCCACTCTTATCTGCAAACGGCCGGCGTGGGTGCAGGTTTTCATTCCAACCGAGCAGGAGCCACACCTGATTCCAGCTGTTTAATCAGCTGACCTTGGCTTTCAGTAGACTCGGGTGTGGCGTCTGCAGGGTTGGAATGAAAACCTGCACCACACCGGCCCTTTCCGGATAAGATTGGACACCTCAGGATTACATAAGTTAATACAAACCAGTTAAATACTCACAAAGACGTGGAGTCCTGAGGAGCTCCTGGGGAAACGTTCACCGAGCCATAAGACATAAGTAAATATTTGTATGGCAGTTTATTTCCCCTCATTGCTCTCGCTGGTCCTGACGAGGTTGTGTGTGCTGTACAGATCCACTGTCATGCTCCCTGCCTTTGTTCTACAGCTGCATTTTACTGTCACTTCACTGAATCTGCTGCAGATCAATGCAGGGACAGAAACCGGCCATGGCAGGCAAGATAGAGAGATGAATGCACCAAGGTCAGAGTCTCCATCACATATTCTTCCCTGGCACAGGTTTGGGCCACTGGTAGATAAAGCCGACCATGTGGGTAGTGAAAATCCAGTGAAAATCCTGGGACACTCAATAATGCCTTTTTCCCACTGAAGATCCCACTGAAGATGCTTTCGCATGGTTGATCTCCACTGCGTCGCGCTCAGATATCCAGTCCATCTCCACTGCTTCAAGGCTAGTGACAGGGTGGGGTTTTCTGGCCCTTATTTAATGATCAGATTGTATAGCATGTTTTTTGTTTAAATAAATTGGATAGTTAAATCTCTGTCCAAGTGAATCGTTCTTAATGTGACATGTCACCTGAGGTGACACCTGAGAGACCTCCACCTCACAGGTTCTCCTCGACAGTAACCAGAGCCTCAGAAGCCATCCAATTTGATTGATTGACTGATTTACATGTTAACTCAGTGACTAATCTAAAACACTTCCTGATATTGGATTGATTGGACCTGATGCTACAGCAGCACAGTGAGCTCAGGGCATTTTTACAGGGACTTATGGAAATGTACCAGTGTTTGGTCAGACGGTCTATTCTCTACAATCAATAGTGCAGCCCCCTCTGGGAGGAATCATTTCCAGGATTTGTTCATGTGTCTTTTACACACACACACACGCACACACACACACACACACACACACACACACAAACACACACACAAACAAACACACACACTTACTCACACACAAACACACACACTTACTCACACACACACACACACACACACACACACACACACGTCATTCCTTAAACCAAGATATTATCTTTAAAGAAGATTTTAAAGTGAAAGAACTGATCGTTTCTCTTTTAGAACGAGGCTTAATAATCTTACAGTAAATCTATGGATATTATTTGTTTCGCAGTGGGGAACTAGGAGACATTAGGGAAAAATATGGAGATTAAGACTAATTACTAGTAGACTAGGAGAACAAGGAGCGGCAACAAAGAGCTGAAGCAGCAGAGGCACTGGCTGAGAGCGGGTCGACAGCAGGGCTATCGCTATG